>NW_023995484.1:5000-10000 GCF_015586225.1 Lucilia sericata | reverse complement strand
ATAGATAGATAGATAGATAGATAGATAGATAGATAGATAGATAGATAGATAGATAGATAGATAGATAGATAGATAGATAGATAGATAGATAGATAGATAGATAGATAGATAGATAGATAGATAGAGATAGATAGATATATAGATAGATAGATAGATAGATAGATAGATAGATAGATAGATGATAGATAGATAGATAGATAGATAGATAGATAGATAGATAGATAGATAGATAGATAGATAGATAGATAGATAGATAGATAGATAGATAGATAGATAGATAGATAGATAGATAGATAGATAGATAGATAGATAGATAGATAGATAGATAGATAGATAGATAGATAGATAGATAGATAGATAGAGATAGATAGATAGATAGATAGATAGATAGATAGATAGATAGATAGATAGATAGATAGATAGATAGATAGATAGAGATAGATAGATAGATAGATAGATAGATAGATAGATATAGATAGATAGATAGATAGATAGATAGATAGATAGATAGATAGATAGATAGATAGATAGATAGATAGATAGAAGATAGATAATAGATAGATAGATAGATAGATAGATAGATAGATAGATAGATAGATAGATAGATAGATAGATAGATAGATAGATAGATAGATAGATAGATAGATAGATAGATAGATAGATAGATAGATAGATAGATAGATAGATAGATAGATAGATAGATAGATAGATAGATAGATAGATAGATAGAAGATAGATAGATAGATAGATAGATAGATAGATAGATAGATAGATAGATAGATAGATAGATAGATAGATAGATAGATAGATAGATAGATAGATAGATAGATAGATAGATAGATAGATAGATAGATAGATAGATAGATAGATAGATAGATAGATAGATAGATAGATAGATAGATAGATAGATAGATAGATAGATAGATAGATAGATAGATAGATAGATAGATAGATAGATAGATAGATAGATAGATAGATAGATAGATAGTAGAAGATAGATAGATGATAGATAGATAGATAGATAGATAGATAGATAGATAGATAGATAGATAGATAGATAGATAGATAGATAGATAGATAGATAGATAGATAGATAGATAGATAGATAGATAGATAGATAGATAGATGATAGATAGATAGATAGATAGATAGATAGATAGACTAGATAGATAGATAGATAGATAGTATCGATAGATAGATAGATAGATAGATAGATAGATAGATAAGATAGATATAGATAGATAGATAGAGATAGATAGATAGATAGATAGATAGATAGCTAGATAGATAGATAGATAGCTAGATAGATAGATCGATAGATAGATTAGATAGATAGATAGATAGGATAGATAGATAGATAGATAGATAGATAGATAGATAGATAGATAGCTAGATTAGATAGATAGATAGATAGATAGAATAGATAGATAGATAGATAGATATGATAGATTAGATAAGATAGATAGATAGATAGATAAGCTAGATAGATCGATAGATAGATAGATAGAGATAGATAGATAGATAGATAGATAGATAGATAGATAGATAGATAAGATAGGATAGATAAGATAGATAGATAGATAGATAAGATAGATAGATTAGATAGATAGATAGATAGATAGATAGATAGAATAGATAGATAGATAGATAGATAGATAGATAGATAGATAGATAGATAGATAGATAGATAGATAAGATAGCTAGATAGATAGATAGATAGATAGATAGATAGATAGATAGCTGCTAAGATAGATAAGATAGATAGATTAGATAGATAGATAGATAGATAGCTAGATAGGTAGATAGATAGATAGATAGATAGATAGATAGATAGATAGATAGAGAGTAGATAGATAGATAGATAGATAGATAGATAGATAGATAGATAGATAGATAGATAGATAGATAGATAGATAGATAGATAGATAGATAGATAGATAGATAGATAGATAGATAGATAGATAGATAGATAGATAGATAGATAGTAGATAGATAGATAGATAGATAGATAGATAGATAGATAGATAGATAGATAGATAGTACGGTATATTTTGTAAAATATGGGAACTAAGTGGTAGGCAAAATCTCACGTCAGTCATCTCGAACTGCTGGGTACTTACTGGTTTCATCAATTCGTATAGAAAATTTCATATGACTCCTTTTTGTGTGAAAGTATGTACAAGTACATGTGTTTGTAACTTTAATATGTCTGTTTCAATGTACATTTATAAGAAAATAATCATGTAATAACAGTGAAATGATATTTTGATTGGTAACATTGATTGCAAAAAGAGAAAAAATCATATAAAAACAATAACTATAATAAAAACATTTTACTTAAGTGTTATTTGAAACAAGTATAAATGAGAAAAGAATAAAATAATGAAATCAAATCAACTCAAGTCAGCATAAAATATTATTACAACATTTGAAAAAGATCTGCAGAAATCTTTTATTAAATGCTAATTTTTGAATTGTTACGAAATAATGAAAAATTATACATAATTAGTTGAAAAAATAATACTTCCAATTACGAAAATAATGTAAAACAATAATAAATATTCAGTATAAATACATAGAATCTAAATTTAATTAATTTGTATTGTTATTGATACTTAATTTTATAGAACTAATTGGATTCAAAAAATCTACTTTACAAAATTATTTTCTAACATTTTAAATATTTATTAATTTTTACCTTAAATGTAATTATTTCTAGCAAAAAAGAAACCATCAACGCACATATCACATATTCGCACATATCCTGACAAATGCATACATTTTCTATATGATTTTACAAAACACTTAATTACTGAGTAAAATGCTGAAAAATCAACTCAACATTATTTAGAGTTAAACACGTTGAAAATAAAACATTTATGTACATATACATATGTATAGAAATTGTAATTTGGCTACCCTACACCATTATGCTGGCGTATATGATATTTACAACCTATGAAATCTAGTTTGCCCGTTCGGTTTTCTATTTGTCCAAACTTGTAAATCATTTAAAACTGCAGATCACGATTTAAAAGGTAACTCAAGAAAGTTTGAACGGTTATATTTTGCAGGTGCTTATATGTATGTGCTTGACCGACTGTACTTTTCTAGTTGTTTTTGCAATTGTTGTTTTTTGGTGTGATTTGAATACGTGCTAAATACATACTTTTACTTGCGATTATTTGTTTTTATTGTGGTGTTTGAATCACTCGACTAAATGTAGAAATACATTTACGTTTTACTACTACAAACAGTGTTGCCAACTTAGTGCTTTTAGCACTATTTGCGGTGCCTTTTGGTGTGCCAAACGCGGAAAATTTTGCTCATGGTGCCTTTTTTCAAAAAGGCACTACAGTGGTGCTTTCTAATTTTATGACAGTGCATTTAGTGCTTTTTATACCCACCATCAAAAAAGATGAGTTGATTTTGTCACTCCGTTTGTAACACATCGAAATATTGGTCGTAGACCCACAAAAGTATATATATTTTGGGTCCTTATTAAATTCTAAGCCGATCTAACCATGTCCATCCGTCTGTTCATCTGTCCGTCCGTCTGTCTGTTGAAAGCACGATAGGGTTAGATCGGAAAGAGCAAGCGAGTTAAATTTTTCCACAAATATTTCTTATAGGTAAGGTTTGTTTGGTATGGCAAATGGGCAATATGGGTCCGCAATTTCGCATATCCCCCATACAAGTGACCCCCCGAAAAACAGCTTTAACAGTCACAACTGTTTTAAACATACGAGTATAGCGATAAAATTTGGCATAAATAAGTTTTATATGCGTCAAAATCTCTGTACCAAATTTTATGGGAATCGGTCCAAAATTGACCCTACCCCCCATACGAGTATAGCGATGAAATTCAACATAAGTAAGTTTTATATAAGCCAAAATCTCTACTAAATTTTATAGAAATAGGTCTATAATTGAGCCTACCCCCCATATAAGGTCTCCTTCAGAAAATGATTTAAACGGTCATTACTGACTTAAAAATACGAGTATAGCGATGAAATTCGGCATAAATAAGTTTTATATAAGGCAAAATGTCTACCAAATTTTATGGGAATTGGTCCATAACTGACCTTACCCCCAAATAAGGTCTCCCTATGAGTGCAGCGTTGAAATTCAACATAAGTAACTTTTATATGCATCAAAATTTCTCTACCAAATGACATTAATACTCATTACCGACTTAAAAATATTCGACATAAATATGTTTTATATAAGCCAAAATCTCTCTAGCAAATTTTACGGCAATCGGTCCATAATTGACCCTACCCCCACATATGGTCACCTTCAAAAATTGATTTTAACGCTCTTTACTGACTTAAAAATACGAGTATAGCGGAGGAATTCGAAATAAACAACTTTTATACAAACGTAATCTTCCTACCGAATTTAATTCGGATTTTTCGGTAACCTACCCTACCCCCTATTAAGGTCCCCTTAAAAATATGAGTACAGCGATGAAAATTGACAAAAAATAAGTTTTATACAATTTTTTTACACAATTGAACCTATCCCTAATATATAAAGCCTCCATGATTACTTCATCGTTGTACTCGCAATAAAAAGATTTTTATTATAATTCTTTATTCCGAATTTTATGACGATATAACTGACCAACAAAACAAAATCTATGTACAAAATTTTATGGTTATCGATATATAATTGTCCCAACCCCATATAAGTTCCCCTTTAGATAATAACTTTTACGCTTATGTCTGAATTAAAAATTCGAGATCAGCAATGAAATTCGAAACGAATAAGTGTTATACGAAGTCTTTCTACCAAATTTTACGACAAACAGTTCATAATTGACACTACCTCTGATATATATATATATTGTTTTTAAAAATTAATATTTTGTTAATTCGAAGATCACGTACATAATTGAATTAAGCATTATCTCCCTGATGTTTACAGAGAAGCATTCCTTTTACGTCATAAGATTTGATGGTGGGTATATAAGATTCGGCACTGCCGAATATAACACT
>NW_023995483.1:0-105801 GCF_015586225.1 Lucilia sericata | reverse complement strand
AACGAAGTCCGATATCCATTGTTAATCGTTGGCAACGTCTGAAATTAGTTCATCAAAATTTCTGCTTTCGTTGGAAAAACGAATATTTGAAGGAGATGCAGAAACGAACTAAATGGAAGACTTCCGAAGATAATGTCAAACCCGGGACATTAGTTGTCATAAAGGATGAAAATCTCCCTTCAAACTCCTGGCGGCTAGGTAGAATTTAAAAGGTAATACCGAATCCGATAAGAAAGTTCGAGTTGCCGACATATATACACAACGTGGTCTAATAACAAGGCCAATCCATAAATTAGTTTGCTTATTCGAATCCTAGTCAACCACTTCCTCTCTACATTCTCTAAGATCTTCCAACCAACTTTATTCCTTTCAGAGCATCATGCCTAAATGCCAACCCAAAAACTCCAAAAGCTCCAATAATCGTCGCCAACAGCACATCAAGCTGCCTAGCAATTACAACCGGTTCCTATGCCGTTTATGTGCACGTCTGCATCCGTTACGCGTCTGTCGCAAGTTCCTCGCGATGAACATGAAGGAACGTCGGCGCCGTAAAAACGCATAAATATTGTCAAAACTGCTTAGCTCACGACCAGTCGCAAGGAACTTGTCTCTCAAAGCACGGCTGTCGACATTGTAACAAGTTTCATCACTCCCTTCTCCATATTAATCCTATGCTTTTAAAAAATTTCGGGATAAGCCCAACACGCTCGAACTCTCGATCGCGATCACCGTCTCCTCAACCCTCGACGTCACACTCTGCGCGTAGAAAAGCAGCCCTTCCAACACCCTCCACTACTACATTATCGTCGTTGTTACGTCAGAACAGCACAATTCTTTTGCCAACGGTGTTAGTGAAGATTTGCTCCACAGCTAACCATGCCCGTTGCCTCCTGGATTCTGGTTCTGCCGTCAGTAGGATATCGAAAAGGATGGTGGATAAGCTTCATCTCACAACTTTGACCATGGAAGCTGAAACTATGTGTCCTATAGTGCTGAAATCTAGTTTTGATTCAGAATCCAAGATTGAGGGAATATTACGTGTTGATAACCGAATCACGTGTAAGACTCCTGCTAATTCGTTACCGGCGAGTTTTAAGCAGCATTTCCGGGATTTGTTTCAAGCGGATCCGAAATTTTTCGAATCCGCCGGAATTGACGTCATCATAGGCATCGATTTGTATCCGAAGGTGATGAGAGAGGGCGTTTTCACAAAAACTGGGTTGCCAACGGCGCAAAGTACCATCTTTGGATGGACCATTTACGGCGCTTGTCTTACTTAAACCATGTACACTTGTATATTCGATAAAGCAAAATAAAACCAAAACAAACGAACACAAATATTTTATTAATTGAATTTTTCAATAAAATATATTCATTGAATTCCATATATCCATATATTTTTTTATTTATCTTTTCCTTTCTATAGCACAGATGTCCAAAGGAATCAACTTAATAATATTAACATTAAGTTTTCCTAACCTCACAACTATATTTTGTAATTCCTTCTAGCAGAAATAAGTATTTTACGATAATACTTATTCCTTTTTTCCATAGTTTGTATACTGCAAGGCGGGCGGTAATGTTTATGCCAAACAACAATTGTCCGTTTCTTTCTAATTTCCCCGCAAATTCCTATTTCCTATGACATATATCGATGCTGAATACTATGAATTGCAGCATACGTAAAGTTGTCATAAAGTTCTAAATAAAACGTCAATTATTTCAAATATGTCGTAAAATCTTATTTCCGGCAGAAAGAAACTTTCTTTTGTGCAAATTGGTCCACTTTCCTATCCTTGGTAAGAATTCCTTATTCCTAAATAATTTAATAAATATCCAAAGAAAAGAAATCCTAATTTCTGTGTTTTATTTTCTTTTTTTTCATTCCTTGTATATTAAATTATTCTGAGTTACAAAATATATTCATATTTTGTTTTGGCTCAGAGAGAATAATAAAGTTTTCCAATCATCCAGCCTTTCATCCCCATCCAAAGCTTTGAGCGAAACAATATTGAACATAATTATGAACTTAAAAGCCCTATTCAGGAGTTCAGTTGTATGGGGGCTAAATAAAATAATGGACCGATCTTAACCATTTTTAATAGGCTTCGTCCAACATAGAAGATCATGTACCAAATTGACTCAGAAAATTATTCTAAGCCGATTGGTATACTTTAAAGTGGTGTAGTGTATAAATAGGCTATAAAAGGCTATAATAGGCTATAAAAGTTTTTACGGATCGGTCCATAATTGTTCATATCTGTCATATCCACTTCAGAAAATCACACATTTCATTGATAAATAAAGATATCGGAATAAGGATATTTTGTGTATATAAGAAATCTTTTTTTTTTAATTAGGATCAATGCATAATTTGTCTTAGTTCTCATATAAGGCCCATTTCCATAAGTCACTTTTTCCAATATATTTCATTCAATTATAAATATATACGAATAAAATCCGACACAGTGTGTTTTTATCGATAAATCATTCTGTGAAATTTCGCTCGGATTGGCCAATAATTGGCTATATATCCATAAAAGGTTCTAAATGATAGCACCCTCATCTCGGAAGCACAATTTAAACTTTCACAATTTATTAAATACGTATCTAGTAATATTTATAAGGGTTTTCATAAAAAGTAGCTTACAGGTGGAGGGTATTTAAGATTCGGCATAGCCGAATATAGCACTCTGACTTGTTTAAACCGATTTTGGTTCATATAAACATGTTTACATCAAATAGCATAGCAGTGATTAGCATTAAAGTAATTTTCTGGAGGCAGGCTTATATGGGTGGGTAGGGTAAGTTACCGACACTTTCTGCATGAAATTCGGTAGGAAATTTAAGTGTCTATAAAAGTTTCTTATATCAAATTTCATAACTGTACACGTATTTTTTAAGCCAGAAATGATCGTTAAAGTAATTTTCTGAAGGGAACCTAAAATGGGGGATAGGGTCTATTGTGGACCGATCCGCACCAAATTTGGTAGAAAGATTTGAACTCGTATAAAACTTATGTGTATCGAATTTAATCGCTAAACTTTTATTATGAATCCATTAATGAGCGTTACAGTCTGTTAAATGAGCCGTTTACTGCAGAAGCCCATGAATAAAAAAAGAACGACTCGACTTCTTCGTGTCTATTTAGGAACTTAATTTTATTTAGAAATATTTTCTTACGTACTATAAATGAAATTGCTTAAAACTAAACTAGACTAAACACATTTTAAATGTATTGCCTAAAGCTATTTATAGATCGATCTACATTGATCACGAATCTATTATACCCTCCACCATCAGTGGTCATTCCGTGTGTAACACCAAAAAATATTCATCTGAGACCCAACAAAGTATATATATTCTGGGTCCTTATGAAATTCTGAGTCGATTTAGCTATGTCCGTCTTTCCGTCCGTCTGTCTGGTTAAAACACACTCACGTTAAAACTAAGCAAATGAAATAACCAAATTCACTGAGAATATTCATTGTTTTCCTAAGCAGTTTGGTATTGAAAATCAGCAAAATCGGTTCACAACGTAAAAAATTATGAGTAAAAATTTCAGACTACCTAAAAAAAATTAGGTTTTTTTCCCTAATTCTTGAGTAGTTTTCTCAGAAACTACCAAAGATAATTCGACAAATTTTGTCACAAATTATTTTTCCATTTATAAATTAATTATGTTTAAAATTGTAACAATCGATCCAAAATTTCCCATAGCCCCCATACAAAGGTACATATTCCCGGAAATTAATTTATCGTTAATAACTTCCTCAAATATATCGGCATCAACACAAAATTTTGTATATATTGACATTATATGAACAGGAATCAAAACTATGGACTTAGATCTGTATCGGTCCACAATAGGTCATAGTTCCCATATAAGGTCCACTTTCGAAAATCACTTAAATGAACATATATTATTGATGAATGAAGCTATCGGGATAAAATTCGACATGAATATGTTTTGTATATACATAAATCATTCTACGGAATTTTTTCCGGATTGGTCCATAATTGGTCATAGCTCCCATATAAGGTTCACATCAGAAAATCACTGAAACGAGCATAATTCATAGATAAATTAAGCTATTTGGATAAAATTCGACATGAATGTGTTTTTGTGTGCATATGAATTACTCCACCAAATTGTTCCGGATCGGTCCATAATCGGTCATAGCTCCCATATAAGGTCCACATCCGAAAATCACTCAAATCGCATAATTCATTGATTAATAAAGCTATCAGGGTAGAACTCGAGGTGAATATGTTTTGTATATAGATATAAATCATTCAGTGAAATTGTTCCGGATCAGTCCACAATTGGTACTAGCTCCCATATAGGTCCACACCCTAAAATCACTTAAACAAGCTTAATTCATTGATAAATAAAGCTATCGGGATAATATTCGGCACGATGTGTATAATATTAATCCTAATCCTAATATATATTGGTGGAAGATTTTCACGGTGATTCACTGTAAATGCATATTTCCAACAATTCAAACTACTTCAATAAATAAATAACACAAATAAATAAACAAGTAAAAATTAATAGTTGAGTATGGCTGACCATATGATGCCCTACACCAGTGATTATGATACAAATGTTGATTATTTTTTAATAATAAAGCATTTAAATTTATGTTTACCTTAATTCAGAAAATATTTTAGCAATTTATTGACAAAAAAGGATTTTCTAAAGAGGGTTATATGGGGGTAGATGGTTAATATGGGTCTATCCTTATAAATTTTGGTAAAGGTATTTACGTCTAAATTAAAGTTATTTATGTAGAATATCGCCGTATATTAGTTTTATAAGTGAATTTGAACCATCAAGTCCTTATATGAAGGGGACTTTACATGGGGGATGTGATCAAATGAGGAGCGATCATTACGAAAATCAGCAGTGTCATTAAGAATTATAAAAAACTTAGTTTTGCCGATTTTGGTGTGATACAAAAACATTTAACATATTTATGAACTCAAAAGCCATATTCAGGGATGCGATTGTATGGGGGCTATGCGAAATAATGGTCCGATTTTAACCATTTTCAATAGGATTCGTCCTTGGAAGAGTATGTGCCAAATTTCATAAAATTATCTTGCAAATTGCGACCTGTTGCGTGTGCATAATGTTTATACCCTACACCACTTTAGTGGGGAGGGTATATTGGATTTGTGCTGATGTTTGTAACATATAAAAATATTCGTCCTAGACCCACCTTAAAGTATACCAATCGGCTTAGAATCGTTTTCTGAGTCGATTAAGCTATGTCCGTCCGTCCGTCCGTCCGTCCGTCTGGCTGGCTGGCTGGCTGGCTGGCTGTCCATGTAAACCTTGTGCGCAAGCTACAGGTCGCAATTTTCAAGATAATTGGATGAAATTTGGCACGCACGTTTTATTTGACCAAGGACGAAGCCTATTGAAAATGGTTAAAATCGGTCCATTATTTCACCTAGCCCCCATAGAACAGAACCCCCCGAAAAGGGCTTCTGAGCTCATAATTATGTTAAATATACAGATATATCGATAAAATACGGCATAACTAAGTTTTATAGAAGTCTTGATAACCCTGCCAAATTTTCATAAAGATCGGGCCCTATTGGAGCCTAGCTCCCATACAAAGGTCCCCTTCAGAAAATTACTTGAATGTCCCAAATTAACTTATAAAACACAAATATCGCGATGAATTCAGCGCAATAAAATATTATGTAAATATAAATATATTCACAAAATTTTATCGGGCTTGGTCCATATTTGCCCCTAGCCCCAATATAAAGCCTCTTTCAGAAAATTAGTTTTTCATCCATAAATGGCTTAAATGTATCGGAACAAGGGAATATTGAAGATAAATGCCGATATTATGAAAAATAAATCACATTTAATATTCATAACTGGTGTAGGGTAATCATATGGTCGGCCACGCCCGACTATACTTTCTTACTTGTTTTAATTACACTTAAATTTGAAACATATATAGTTAGATATATAGGTATATCGTGTGATATACTATATTGTTTTTCCAAAACTTGGATAAGAAGGGACAAGAAGGGGTATGTGGATGAAAAAGAGACAAAATTCGTACTTTTGGGAGTAAATACTAATTATTGTCTATACTCAAGCAAAAACATTTCCGATTAAGCTTTTAAAGTGTCTAAAATATGTATTATGTAGCAAAGTTCCGTTTCGAAATAGGAGAAAGGCGAAAAAAGGAAAATTTTTACTTCTATGCTATAGTCTTGATTTTTTTTTTCGTTCTAAAGTAAAAATATTTTAGACGATGAGTTTTTAGTTTCAGAGATATGTGTATTCGAAAGTCCCCCCTAGAGGGAAAAAACAGGAAAAAGAAATTCAATCTAAACGGTCAAAAACGGCTAATTATGGGTTTCTTTGCTAAATTTTTTTTGTATTTATTTTTTATTAATATTTTTCCGTAATCGGTCAAAAAATGTGTTTTTCAGAAATGTTTTTGCAAAACATCATTAAAGAGGGAAAGGTTCCTCTCTGACGTGATTTTCTTAATATAGGTTTTACAACATCGATTTCTGAAATGATACAAAATATATTAAACAAAATACATAAATTTGAATAATTCAATGGAGAAAGAGGTATGGGTAGTATTTTGTACTGTGTTGGTACCTTTTATAAATATTCTTTTATAGCTTTATAAGATCACAAGAAATTGTAAGGAGTTTTTTTTCATAAGGAGACCTTCAGCATTTTTTTAAACATGATTAAGTTAGGGAAAAACTATCACTTTATGCTTTAAGACAAGAATTATACTTTCTCCTAAGTTAAATACGTTCGTCAATCACGCCTAAACGGCTGGACTGATTTTCTTCAAATTTGGAACATTGTTAGATCTCTACTTGGAGAGTGTTATAGGCTATATATTTTTTCAGAACTTGGACTAGGAGGGGGCAAAAAATCAGGTAAAATGGGTGAAAAACGGGCAAAATGAGTACTTTTGATAGTAAATACTGATTTTGTCTATCCTTAAGCAAAATCATTTTCGATTAAACGACTTTAATTTGTTAGAAATATATATTGCCAAAGAGCCGTTGCGAAAATTGGACCGGAAGGGGACAAAAGAAATAGGCCAAATGGAGAAAATATGACAAAATTAGTACTTTTGTGCTTTAAGAACGATGTTTTCTATTCTAAAGCCAAAATATTATAAACTATGATTTTGATAGTATCAGACATATGTACATATATTTAGAAATCCCACCCTTAGGGGAAAATGTGGGAGAACAATTATATTCCACTTCACAAAATTTTATTATTTATACTTTGTTATTTAAATTGTTTCAATCATATTGTCTTCGAATTTTAAATTGTAAAATATTTTGTATGAAAAATATTTTATTCATTCTCTATCAAACCTTCGTTTAATAAATATACATTTTGTACATTTGTTTTATAAGTTACATTTTTAAATTACTGCGGACCTCTAATAGGTTATGGGCTTATACGCAATGGATTTAATGAAGACTTCTTTCGCTAAATTAAATGCAGACAATTACCATCTATGGAAATTTAAACAGGAATTGTTGTTGCGCAAGGAAGGTTTGTGGAATCATGTGATCGATAGTGTTCCTGCGACGCCTGATGACGTTTGGAAACGTAAGAATGAAGAAGTTACCGTGATAATTGGATTATCCATTGAAGATAATCAGTTAATGTTGATCAAAAAGGCTAAAAGCGACCATGAGGCATGGGAGATTTTGCGTAATCATCACGAAAAAGATACACTTGGAACTAGTGTACGTTTAATGAAGCAGATTTGTAGAATGAAGTATTTCCCAGACACGAATATCTCGGATCATATAATGAATATGAAGTTATTATTTGAAAAATTGGAAGCTGGTGGTGAAACATTTTCTGAACGCTGGTTAGTGGCTATGTTGCTTAGTAGCCTACCGTCTTCATATGATACACTCGTAACTGCTTTGGAAGCAAGAAAGATGGAGGAACTTACTTTAAATGTGGTTCGAAACCTGTTTAATTGAAGAAAGCCACAGAAATTCTTCACAGATGCCTGAAAATTCGGTGTTAAAAAGTTAAAATTCAAAAAATGACCATAGCATCAAAATTTGTCATTTCTGTAAGGCAAAGGGTCATATAAAGCGTGACTGTTGGAAGTTTAAGAAGACTAAACATAATAAAGCTAACGAGGTAACAGCATCAAGTAGCAGCTCAAACATTTTTGTTTTTCCCCTATTCAATGGTTCTGAATCGTGGGTCCTTGATTCTGGAGCAACTTGTCATATATGCTCAGATCGTTCGTGCTTTTCTACATTGGACTTCAATTGTCATGAAGAAGTAACAGTAGCAAACGGCCAAACCGTAGTAAGTAGCGGTAAGGGAAAGTGTAAAATTTCGTTACGTAATTCTAAAGGTGAAATCTTCAATGTTGACGTATGTGATGTGTTATATATTCCGTCGTTTTGCGGAAATCTGATGTCTGTCAACAAAATTTTGAGTAAACATTTTCAAGTCAACTTCAAGGGTAATCGTGGTATTATTAGTACAAGTGATGGCAAAGAAATCGGCAGCTGAATGAAAAACAAAAGGCTATGGCAACAACATGCAACATGAATGGATGTATTCACTATTGGCATAAGGTATTTGAAATGGAAAAGAGGCAACTGGTGAGTCATTTGAAAATCCGTGATTGTGGAGTGAAGAAATTATGTGAGGTTTGCATTAACTGTAAATGACAAAGGCACCATTTAGTAAGCAAAGTCAGTCCAAATCAGAGGAAGTCTTAGACTTAGTACTTACTGACGTTTGTGGGCCAATGCAAACGATGACTCCAGGAAGGAAACGTTATTATTTAACATTTATTGACGACTATAGTCGTTATACAGTTGTTTACTTGCTCAACTCTAAGGATGAAGTTTTCGAAAAACTTAAGTGTTATATTGAAATGGTTAGAAACAAGTTTTCTAGATATCCGAAAATAATAAGGTCTGATAATGGCGGAGAATACACCGCTAGACATGTCCGAAATTACCTTGATTCAAAAGGTATTCAATACCAATATACTGTCCCATATTGTCCGCAGCAAAACGGAATTGCTGAAAGGAAAAATAGAAGTTTAACTGAAATGGCCAGGTGTATGATTACTGAAGCAAAATTGCCAAATACGTTTTGGGGAGAAGCCATAAATACAGCCAATTATATTTATAATAGATGTTATTCAAAGACTATAGATAGTACACCTTATCAACTATGGGAAGGAAAGATTCCAGATGTAACTAACTGGCATATTTTTGGTAAAAAGGGGCATATTCTTGTACCTAAGGAGAAACGTCAAAAGTTAGATAATAAAACGGAAGTTCTGACTTTTATGGGATATGATGAGCACTCGAAAGGCTATAGAATGGTTAATGTTAATACGTTTAAAGTCACAATTAGCAGAGATGTCAAGTTTTTAGAACAAGAGTCAGTAACTAATAACAATTTAGTTGAAGCCAGTGAGATGTCGGAAGTATCTATTGATTTGAATCAAAGGACAATAAATAAAGACAAAAGTTCACAAGGTCATGATCAAAACGTGTTACTAGTCTATATTTTGGTTTACGTTGATGATATTTTGGTTGCTAGCCAAAAGGAAAAATCTATTCGAGATGTTGAAAAATTGTTGTCCCAAAAATTTGAAATAAATTGTCTCGGAAAAGCAAGTCATTATTTGGGAATCGAAATATTTCAAGATAAGAACTCAAATTACTGTATTCGTCAATCAACTTATATCAAAAATCTAGTGAAGGAATTTGGTTTGGAAGATTCTAAAATTTCTCAATACCCTCTGGACCCCGGATATGGTAAAGCTGAATCTGAGAATTTACTAAATAACGATCAATACCAAAAGCTGATTGGTTCGCTGTTATACCTAAGCGTATATTCAAGACCTGACATTGCTGCAAGCGTGTCAATACTTGCTCGTAAAGTTAGTTGTCCTACTCAGGAAGATTGGACAGAATTAAAAAGAGTACTTAAGTATTTAAAGGGGCACTCAAGAGTATTTTTTGCGAATGAGTTGTCAACATCAACAGAAGCTGAATTTATTTCGTTATCTGAAACCTGCAAAGAGGCCATTTGGATAAAACAGCTCTTAAATGACATGTATATACCACAAAATTTTCCAATCGTAATATACGAAGACAACCAAAGCTGCTTACACATAATAAAGGAACAAAAGCTGAGTGGTAGAACTAAACACATCGATACCAAGATCCATTTTGTAAAAGATCATATTGATAAAGGAGATGTCAAATGTCTTTACTGTCCATCAAATGAGATGTTAGCAGATGTTATGACAAAGGAAGGGTGTGGGAGAACAATTATATTCCACTTCACAAAATTTTATTATTTATACTTTGTTATTTAAATTGTTTTCAATCATATTGTCTTCGAATTTTAAATTGTAAAATATTTTGTATGAAAATATTTTATTCATTCTCTATCAAACCTTCGTTTAATAAATATACATTTTGTACATTTGTTTTATAAGTTACATTTTTAAATTACTGCGGACCTCTAATAGAAAAAACGGGTAAAAAAGGGAAATCTGTTTTTGCTGCGCAAAGAGCCTTAATAAATGCATATTTTCAGACAATTCAAACTACTTCAATGAATAAATAACACAAATAAATAAACAAGCAAAAATTAATAGTTGAGTATGGCTGACCATATGATGCCCTACACCAGTGATTATGATACAAATGTTGATAATTTTTTTAATAATAAAGCATTTAAATTTATTTTTACCTTAATTCAGAAATATTTTAACAATTTATTGACAAAAAAGGATTTTCTTAAAGAGGATTATATGACGGTAGATGGTTAATATGGGGCTATCCTTATAAATCTTGGTAAAGGGATTTACGTCTACATTAAAGTTATTTATGTAGAATATCGTAATATAAGTTTTTATAAGTGAATTTGAACCATCAAGTCCTTTTATGAAGGGGACTTTACATGGGGGATGTGATCAAATGAGGACCGATCATTACGAAAATCCGCAGTGTCATTAAAAATTATAAAAAACTTAGTTTTGCCGATTTTTGGTGTGATACAAGAATATTTAACATATTTATGAACTCAAATCCATATTCAGGGGTGCGATTGTATGGGGGCTATGCGAAATAATGGTCCGATTTTAACCATTTTCAATAGGATTCGTCCTTGGAAGAGTATGTGCCAAATTTCATAAAATTATCTTGCAAATTGCGACCTGTTGCGTGTGCATAATGTTTTTAATTACACTTAATTTGAAACATATGTAGTATATTTGTATATTGTTTTCCAAAACTTGGATAAGAAGAGACAAGAAGGGGTATGTGGATGAGACAAAATTCGTACTTTTGGGAGTAAATACTACTAACAAAAACATTTCCGATTAAGCTTTTAAAGTGTCTAAAATATGTATTACGTTTCGAAATAGGAGAAAAGGCGAAAAAAAGGAAAAATGTTTACTTCTATGTTATAGTCTGATTTTTTTTTTTTTTTCGTCCTAAAGTAAAAATATTTTAGACGATGAGTTTTTAGAGGGAAAAACAGGAAAAAGAAATTCAATCTAAACGGGCAAAAACGGCTAATTATGTGTTCCTTTGCTACATTTTTTTTGTACTTTTACACAGATCACAAAGAAATTGTAAGGAGTTTCTTCATAAGGAGACCTTCAGCATTTTTTGAAACATGATTAAGTTAGGGAAAAACTATCACTTTATGCTTTAAGTCAAGAATTATTCTTTCTCCTAAGTTAAATACGTATATTATAGTTTTACCTAACTAGATAGTATTAGAATTATAGTTTTGGAATCTTTTAGCTTAGTAAATTGGAAAAAAAAAATATTAGTGAGGAGTAAAATGTGTAAAATTTTTTCATTTCGTAAATGCAATGTTATGTTATTTAAATCAACGAAATTTTTATATTTCTGAATGTTGAAAAATTTCAGAAATTGATCTATGGCAGACGTCGGCGCTAGTATTGTTCTGACAACGAAGATTTTCGGCAAATTACATGTACACAACACGATCGCAGACGAACTTCTAAACAAGAGCATCAAAAATACAAATATTTTATTTAGTTGCTTGACAGCATTCAACAAAGCAGGCTGATGTCGCTTTGTTAAAGAAATTGCAAACACAACTTGAAAAAACAATAACAACTTGTAAAAACAAGAGCATAATTTACAAAAACAACGTACACCCTAAATAATTTTCAACAATGAAATAAATAAGTTCATCTTGTTTCATTCTTTTTTTGTACATTTTAATTTGAAATGTTGTTTCTATGTGAAGAAATTATCATTCTTATGTACATTGATTACATTTTCTTTATAAATATTCGCATTTTACAGTAATGCAATTTAATCTTCAAAATTATAAATAACCAAATATTTTTTTCAGTGCAATTTCATTGAAAAAATGCCAATATTGTGTGAGTAGTGGTGATTTTTTATCTGCCTCTCTATACGCCGGTATATGATCTATGGACATAAAGCACATTTTTAAGTTTACTCTAACGGGAGAATACTTAAGCATAATGTTATGAAACCACTTAAAACCCCGCGCAACGCCGGGTACAAAAATCTAGTTTTGTGTATAAATATTAATTACTTAACGAATTTTTTTTCGGATGGAGTAAAAGCTTTGGAGTAAAAAACTTGTCCTATTTTTTGAAAATGTTGCCACTGCGTCCTTGCGAATATGACCTATTTTTTATCAGAACTTCAACTTTGGGCGACATGTTCTAAAATCCCAAAGCTGGGATCAGAAAACTAAAAGCAGTTTTGGAAATCTCAATATGTTTTCTATTTACTCCAGAAGTATTTTCCCAGCCCTGAAAGAAATGTGGACCCTATGGGCAAAAAAGTAAAAAATCCCATTTTTGGGATTTTCATTCCTATTTTTGGGAATTGAGGGATGCCCTTTGACCTTTTCAATTTTTTTTTGCATTTTCTTATTTGAAATGACAAATTTAACGAGCGTTGAAAATTTCATTGAGTTTTGATCATAAATAAAGATTTTGTCATATGTTACATATTTGTTTAATTTCTTAAACTATGATTTATATCAAAATTTTAATAGGGTCGCAGATAGCTACAACAATTTAGTCCATATTTATCCCTTAATATCATTTTTTAGTTAGATATGGAAATTCTCGACCCTTTACAAAAAATTTCAAGCCAATATCTCAATTACATTCAAAAATATGTTCATTTAAACCTGTGTCCTTTAATTTCATCTTTTTCATATTTTAGGTATTAAGTATGACAGAACATACATTTGGTGTTGAATAAAATATTGGACAATTTTTAAAAATTATTTAGTTAATTATTTTATTAAAGACTATAACATTGTATATACACTAAAAAATTATAATTTTATTATTTGCCACGCACAACAACACCTAAATCACCCCACACAAACCACCTTTCCCGCCCACCGAAATATAAAACACAATTTAATACAATATCAATACAACCTACTTATATAGTTAATTCCAAACACTACTTATTTTCTATAAAATAATCTGTCATATCGGTATACATATCCAGAAGGTAATATGAGTCCTTTAAATCTTCCTTGTTTTGAGATGATAGAGTTTCATAACAAATCCATCTTTTTCGCATAGTTGAAAGAACAGGATCAGAAGATAGAAGTAAACTATTAAAAATATCTTCATTCTGTGATTGCCTGGAGCATTTTCTTGAGCTGAATAGTTGAACATGCTTAAAATCTCGATTCCTCGCTTCCTGGGCTTCTTCTGTTAACTCTCCAAGTGGAAGAATATTCGATTCAATTATTATTGACCATGACACAATACTTTGTGTACTGTTGGTGTTAGTTCCCTCCATGGATACAGAGATACAAGTAATTTAGAAATTTCAGATGTATATTCCCCAAATCGATTTCCATTAATTTTATGTTTACTATTCAGTGCCATTAAAATAGTGTTAACTCTTCGAAGCAACTCCTTGTCGATTCCAGTTATTTTTGAAGTAATTTTAAAATCACGAAAAAACCTTCTCGCCGTATTACCGTCATTTGTACTACCGCAACTTGAAAGTGGTTTGTCGATGTTTAATCCCATCTGAACTTTAAATTCTTCTTGGATTCTGCTTTTTTCCGCAGCTCTCAGTTCTTTCAATTCTTCATTATTTTTTGTTGATTTAGTAAGATTCTCTGGCACACTTCTATATTTGAGGTCGTATGCTATGTGTAAAAAGTAATCCAAAAATCGTATTCTGGCATGAAGTGGTGAAATTCCGAAAGACAGGACTACTTCATTAATACTTCTGCTTTTGTTTATATTTGAGAATTGCGACTTTTTCTCATTACATATTGAAGTTAAAGGATTTTAAACGGAATGAATTAAAAAAAATTAATTTTGGGAGCGAACCACGGCTCCTTATTTTAAATAAATAAAAATTCAGACACTCACAATTTGATTTACACAATTTTTTATTTTATTCAATTCAAACATTCACAGGATTTTTGATATTAAAAACTTATTACTTTTATTAACTTTAAAATTGACAAAATATTAATTATTAATTCAAGAGTTAAAATTCAGCTCGACGTTCGATTAGATTCGCACCGCAACCAAGACTGCACATTTCAGGCCAGCTTTGTTGGCTCATTCTCATGAATCGATCACGTTGCACCTACATGTGCAAGTATGCAGACGCTGACTGTGTAAAATTAGTTTCTCACAGAATTATTGCAAGAAGACAATTTTGTAATCGGATCGGATGCGCGTGTAAAAGTAAAAATATAAAAAGAGCTGACAATTAATTATTTTTTAGGCGGCAGTGTTGCCAGCGATGTTAACTCCTTAAATGTCTGCGTCCCTCAGATCTCGGAATCTACTGTTGATAGTTGGACTCGTACTTTTGGAAGATTCAATTTTTTTGTTTGTTGGTACCAAAGCCATCCAACGCAAAAGATTATGAAGGCAGTAATAATTACGTTGATTCCAATAGTGCTTTAAAATTTTGTTCCTAGCTGGTTTAATCGGTTTATATTGTTCAGGCTCACTCCATGGACGTATTTGATGTCCAGCAGCAGGTCGTCATGAGTTACGTTCGCTAGTACGGGTGGTAGGGCTTGAATCTTTGTAATAGAACTGCTTGAATACGTATGGTTCTTTATCACTATTGACTCATTAGAAACTGCAGGAGATAGCTACCATTCAGATATTCAGTTTTGTCATTTGACTCAACCAAACCCTTAAAGTTCGTTAAAAAGATAACATCGTCACTCAACAATTCGACAATTTCCTCCTGGGTAAGTCTATATTTGCACCTTGCTGATCCTCCCTTAAGAATACGGCTTAAGCAGCCCTCGTCTTCTAATTTAGTTAGAGACGATCTTCTGCAAACTGTTGAATTATTAATATAAAGGCAGTTACACTTGATGCCATAAGTCTCGGCTTCATTGACAAGCACCTTTTCAAACGGCAATTCTACTTGCTTTCCTTCAACAATAGCGGCTCTAGTAAGAAGTAAATTATAGAAGCTTCTTTCAAGCTTTGGAATAGATAGGATGTATAAAAGCGATGAACCGTTCGTATAAATTGATGGAGTTCCGTACTCCACTGCTTCTATCGCATTGTTGTAAGGCAAGGTTTCCAATTCGTCAATTATTCTATTTATTTCTGATTGATCCAGTAGATTAGTGTTGACAATTCCGCTCTTAGCCAACTGACAAGCTCGAACAATTTCGTTTATTTCGTCCTTTAAGATAATTATTTCATTGATGGTACTCTGCTCTAATAAGGTGTAGTCTTTTCCGCTCGTAATGTTATTTAATCTAGAGGCAATTTCATTAATCTTTTTCACTGCTTGATTTGTAGTTTGCTGAAGCTCTTTGTTAATTTTATATTGCTTATTGTTGTTCGCGATGATATTCTCTTGGCTCTCAAGTACCCTGTTCCAATCTGTAGCATCAGGGCTTCCAGCTACCCATTTCCAGGCCGATCCGATCCGATCCAATCGATTGATCTTTGCGATCTTCTTTTTGCATTTGTCAGTTCATCAAGGCGACATGTGGTGCAAAATGAATTCTTTATTTTTACTCGGTGGAATGTTCTTCAGTATAAGAGATGATATATTGGTTGTCATTTCCCTATACTCCTCCAAATTAATAACGTGAATTAACTTAAAGTTTCCATCGACTATCCATCCCTTTCCAACCTTGAGTGAAACCACAGGTGTTTTGTATTGGTAGATTTGTAAGCTGCTCACAAAAGCAATCAGGTTGAGTATGGTCAAAAGAAACTTGAAATGCATGATTAAAATAAATGTAATTTCTGGAAAAAATATAAATTTAATATGTAATTGAAAATGGGGTGATGTCATGACAATGAAATGTTTAAATGTTGCTTAATATGGCTTAATTTTAGTAGTAGTTTTTTGTAAAAGTACCCTTCCGCCTTTTTTCTCTTTTTTTTTCTTTCATTTTTTTCTTTTATTTATTTTTATATATATTTTTTTATTTTTCAATCTTTCTTAATTGTTTTATTATTTTATATATTTAAGAAGTTATTGAAGTTTTAATTATTCGAATAAGTGAGACGAAAAAGGATCTGTAACTATTCATTGAACAACATTTTTGCTTGGACTATGTCCATTCAAATTTTTTATATGTTCTTTTTGAATTTTTCTTCCACTCCTTGTCAGCACAGTTACGCTATTATCTTTTTCGACTACTTCCTTTCTATATAAAGCTTTGTTTTTACCCTTAATAGTTTTAATAGCTACGTAAATTCTATCGCCCTTCCTATATTTTTTAGGGCTTTGTCTTTTTCTATTCATTTTTGCATTGCGAACTGCCAAGTTTCTTTTAAGCAAATGTCTGCGATCGGTATTAACTCTCTTTTGTTCTGATAATAACCTTTCAAAGTTTGCACCGTTGATTCTATTAAAAAATAAGTCACGAGGTCTTTTCTTTGTTGTCGAATGAATGGTATTATTGTACCTATCAAGACAGATTTCAATTAGTTCTTTTACTGATAGATCTGGGTATTCAACTCTTAAACATCTATAGATTTCGATAATTGTTGAATGTAGTCTCTCCACCTGTCCGTTCACCTCGCTTCGTTGTGTTGGCGTGAGGTATAATTTTATACCTAATGACTTAATGAAAGTTTTAACCAAAGGACTTAAAAAGCTACGTTCATTGTCAGTGACAAGAATTTTAGGCACTGTAAAATAATGCAAAACTTTTATTAGTTTTTTCCTGATTTGATACTAAAAAATTTGGCAAACTTTGTAAACTTGTCTATACATGTTATAAATTTCTGTCCCTGAATCTCCATAATGTCCATATGAAGAATCTCGCATGGATATTTAGGATCAGGCGTCTGTTGACGTTGTATCTGCGGAGGTTTCCTATCGTATTTGCATTTATTACAGACATCGCAACCGGCAACGTATTTCCTAATACTAGCGCGCATATACGGAAAATAATATTGTTCTAGAATTTGTTCTCCATTTTCTCTAGGATTACGGTGTGCTCCTCTATGCTCAGTTTCTATTATTTCAAATTGGCGTTCTTTTGAAGTAATGTCTGCGACTAGTTTTCGCGCAATTCTAATTTTATATTCGGTAAAATTATCAATGTAAAGTTCCTGTAAAACACCAAGAAGACTTTCCGGTGCTTTTACTCCATTGACGATGTTTGGACGAAGTTTTTCTTTGAGCAAAGTTGTAAGTTCTTCTTTAGACCAATCTTTTGAGGATATGAAATGTCTGGTATATCCACGATGTGGCTCCTCAATAGCTGCCATATCCATTCCAACTCCTATTACAATCTGATTTCTAAAGACATTTATGGGTGCCTCAACATGCGGCATCAAGTCGGAGGCATCTTGTTCAGCACTGTGAATTGTTGCCACTGATGAAAGGTCGTCGTCCTCTTGGCCTTCTGAAGCAGTAAGAGTTTCAACCGAATTCATATCCATTCCCTCGCTTGCTGTGTCAGTGGAGGAATGATATAAATGATTTGAAATGGTTTTTAATCTTGAAAGCGCATCTGCCACGTGGTTTGATTTACCAGGTTTGTAAATCAACACGTGGTTGTATTCCTCTATCCGCGCTTTCCATCTTTTCAATTTGGCATTAAAGTTTCTATTTCCTAGTGCAAAAGTTAAGGGTTGATGATCAGTATAAATCCTGATCTTTTTCGCACCATATAAATAGTTTCTGAGATTGTCTAAAGCCCACACAATGGCGAGCATTTCTTTCTCATTCGTGGCGTAATTTTCCTCAGTTTTGCTGAGCGATCGAGAAATGTAAGCTATTGGTCTGTCTTTGCCAAGTTCGCCTTGAGACAAAACGGCACCTAGCGCAGTGTTAGACGCATCCGTTGTCAAATTAAACGGTTTTTCGAAGTCTGGGAAAGAAAGAATTTCGGCTGTGGTCAACATAGATTTGAGTTTGTTAAATGACTTTAAGGATTCATTATTTAAAGTAATTGGCACTTTCTTGGACTGGGTGGCTTTAACCTGGGCATATTCTCCTCTTGTGAGATTCGTTAAAGGTTTGGCTACCTTTGCATAATCACGAATGAACCTCCTATAGTAAGAGGTCATCCCCAAAAAACTCTTCAATTCCTTCAAGTTTGTAGGTGGCAATAAATTTTCGATGGATTTAACTTTAGCAGGATCTGGTTTAATTCCTTCAGACCCCACAATATAACCAAGAAATTCTACCTCAGTTTTCATAAAATGAGTTTTATCGTGGTTAACCTTAATATTTGCTTCCCGCAGCCGTGCAAAGATTGTATCTATGTTCTTCAAATGATTATCTATACTTTCGCCGATTACGATGATGTCGTCAATGTAGACTAAACAAATTCTTCCTATGAACTCGCGGAGGACATCGTCTATCATCCTCTGAAATATTGCAGGAGCGTTCTTCAGACCAAACGGCAACCTCAAGAATTCAAACTTACCATTCGCTGTGGAAAAGGCAGTTTTTGGGATATCCTTTGGCTTCATCGCTATTTGATGAAAGCCCGATGTAAGGTCTATTGTTGTAAAAAACTTCGCTTTCCCTAAACTTGCTAAAGTGGACGTAATGTCTGGAATGGGATAGGTATCTGCGATTGTTACGGCGTTCAAACGCTTAAAGTCTACTACCATTCGATATTGCTTTTCGCCGTTGGGTTTCGGTTTTTTGGGCACAACCCAAATAGGGGAATTATATGGACTTTTGGACGATCGGATTACTCCCTCCGAAAGGAGTTCGTTGATCTGTTTTTCTACTTCTTCCCTCATACAAACTGGGTAAGGGTAACTTTTTGTATAAATTGGTTCTTCAGTACTTGTTCTTATTTCTGCCTGAACATTTGTAGAGGCAAGTTCACTACCATCAAGTGGTCCAAAAAGTGGAGTGTATTTTTTAACAAGCTCTTCAATTCTCGTCCTAACTTTTGGAACATGTTCATCACCAAATATATAATTTGATTCTGTAGCTTCTTTTTCTTTTAACGGAATCTTACATCTATTTTTCAAAACTAAAATATTTTCTTTTCTATCCACTAAAGCATCTAACTCCTTGAGGGTGTCGTCACCAATTATTCCATCAAATGCCTTTAATTCAGGCAATACATAAAACTGAATAGGTTCATCTATTCCTAAAAATTTAAAGAATAGCCCAATCACTTTCCTATCTATATTTATATCTCCTCCAACTGATCGCACTTTTATTGGATTTACTAAATTTATACTACCATGTGATAACTTTGGGCCGCAAAAGTTTTTATTAGAGCCAGTGTCGATCAAAAAACATAAAAGATCACCAGTAGCCGAAGGATATTCTATATAGGGTAGGCTTGAGGGCCTTCTCCCATAAAATTTACTTCACCTACGGTTTCCTCTTGACGAGTATCATTTTCCAAATCATTCTCAGCTATGTGGTCATCATCAGAAAAGGTTTCTATGTGGTAAAGCTTGGGCTGTTTATTCCTCGTGTTCATTTCATATGAACCTCTTTTTTCGGCTGTCCTTGGATTGTTGATGTAGTTTACTTGCCGCGATTGAATGGATCTGTCCACCTCCATCGGTTCATGCTTAATGGCTGGATACCGTGGTGGTAACGCGGGCCTATTATAATTGGAATACTTGTTCGCTTGGAAATTAGGACCGTTATTGTAGTTTTGGAAATTTCTAGGGCGAGAGCTTTGATTCTGCCAGCTTGATCGTGGTGGAAATGATTTAGGTGGTCTTGAAGGACCAGGACGATAAGTTGGCTCTGTTGAGACGGACTCATAAGGCTTAGTTCTCGCATAAATAATGTTGTTTCGCATAGTTAAGTTTTGTAGTTCTAAACAAGCGGAATATGCTTCCGGGAGCGTTCCTGGACGCTGAATAATAATCATTCGCGAAAGGTCTGGTTTTAGTCCGCGTATAAAGATGTCCAATGACCTATTCCTGTAAGTTCCAACTAGAGCTTTTATAGTTTCTTCGCTGTAAGACTCCGTCTTAAGCTTATTAATGATTAGGGATAGTTGGTGATTGACCGTTGAATAGAATTCATCAACGGTCGAGTTTCCTTTTGAGAGTTGGTTCAGCTGATGTTCCAGAGTCTGTATATCATGCTTATCTGCGTAATGCAGTGAAAGTATTCTTTTAATCTCAGCCCAATCACTGTCAAATACGTTGTAAGACACAAGAGCTGTGTCCGCAGCACCAACAATTTTTGGCGCACGCTTTGAATAATAGCGCGGTATATGGGTTTTTCTTTTACTATTTCAAAATCATTTAGGATTGTTTCTACTGAGTGTACCCATGAAACGTACTGAGTTGGGTTACCCTCAAATGTTCTTAGCTCCTTAACGCTGTCTGGCAACCTGCTTATATCTTTCAAATCTGTTTCCGTACGTGGTCGCTGGAGAGATCCTTCTTCCGACACATATGTCACATCCTGTCTATTTTCCACATGCTCCAACCTACTCAAAACTTGTCCAAGTGCATTATTGCTTAGACTCGCTTCTATTATCCATATCCTAGCTTCTACTGACTTGATCTGTTCCATAAATCTGTTTATGGCTCCAGTCATAGTGATCACTGTTGTTTTTAATTCTTCTTCTTTTGTTGAAAATTTTGTATTTATATATATTTTTTTTATTTCAATTATTATATTTGGGATGAAAGGTAAATAAATTACCCTTTTACAATGAGTCTTATCTACGTTTCGCGGCGCGACGCGTCCGTTTAAAACCCTTTGCTCCTCGCGAAATCTCCGTATGATTCCAGTTTAGAACTCCACCACTATATTCCGTGGATTCCTACTATGGTACGGTTCACTTCACGTTCGCCTCGTAACCTTCTGTGATTCTTTTATTTTTACCACCAGGAATACCGGATTAGCGAAGGAGGAGTTAACCTTTAATGTTTATAAAAACTTTTTTGTTTTATTAGCCCTGGAGGAACACGTATATTTCGCAGGACTGTTATTACCTTATAAATATATTTCCCGAGGGAAATATTTCTTACTTTTTATTTCAAGGACTCCGTACCTTTAAACAGGGTCCCTGCTTGGGCGCCAGTTAAAGGATTTTAAACGGAATGAATTAAAAAAAATTAATTTTGGGAGCGACCCACGGCTCCTTATTTTAAATAAATAAAAATTCAGACAAAATGTTTGAATTGAATAAAATAAAATAAAAAATTGTGTAAATCAAATTGTGAGGATTTACACAATTTTTTATTTTATTCAATTCAAACATTCACAGGATTTTTGATATTAAAAACTTATTACTTTTATTAACTTTAAAATAGACAAAATATTAATTATTAATTCAAGAGTTAAAATTCAGCTCGACGTTCGATTAGATTCGCACCGCAACCAAGACTGCACATTTCAGGCCAACCCGGAGTTGTATTGATCCATATATCTTCAAATGAATTTCCGATGCTTGAAGATGATGGATTAAGGGAATATGAACGAATTCGTAATGGCACTAATGATGACATAAATACACTTTTGTAGTCTGCTAATGTCCGACTTCCACAAGCTTGTTTGTATTCTGGAAGTGCTGATAAACCGTCACATCCCCACTTACACATTAAGACAACATCACAGTTATGAATTTTCCTTAGTTGGTCTTCTGAAAAGTCTGACACAATTCTTGATGCTGTGTTTTCGAGCAAAGATGATATATCAATACAAGCTTCCACATCATTAACAGCAATAGGTGATGGTAGGATAGTTTGTTTTTTTTCCTGGATCGCCTTGTATGATGGTAATATATTGTGTCCTTTTTCATGCAGAGCTTTCCTTAATATTTGGTACTTATTTCGACTGAGACCCAGTTCCAACATAAGCGCTATTGCTTCCACTTCAGTAAAATTTGATTGTGATGTTGGAGTTGGTATACTTTCCACAATTCGCTTAAGTCGTTTTGGTGATGCATTAGGAAGAATAGTTGCAATATGTACGGCATCCATAGGTTGGTTTTCCTTTTTCAGCATTTCGTTAAATGTATCAGCAATTTCCTCATTTGAGATTGAAAAAAGTTTTTGTGTGACCCTCTTTTTTTTGACCTTGAACATAAGTCTTCGTATGACTTGCAAGGCGCTCCTGTTGATGTGTTGTAAGTTGAGATTTCCGTAGTAGTTTCCATCCAACTACAAAATTTTAATCGAAATTTCTTCTGATTTCCATCCACAGACTTACTTTTTACATCAAAAAGTTTTCTACTATATGTAGTTTTTATATACTTTGAAATGTCTTCAATTCTTTCTGGCCCTTTTGAAGATACACTCCATAAAACGGAACATAACTCTTCGTACTTTAATGTAATCTTCATTGTAGATTTATTAAATATGGTACTTAAAATCTAAGAAGTTTACTTATATACCAATTCTTGTCATTTCTGATACAGGTATTCCAAAGTAAAAAATAACGAATTGTCTACCTATTAACATTTAGGACTATATTACTATAACCTGTAATTCAATAATAATATTTCTTATTAGTGAATGAATCGAAATTATCATTACCTATATATTTTTACCTACATGATCATAAACGAAACAGAACGAAATGATCTGTCGAAAAAATTTAGGTGATTTAGGTGTTGTTGTGCGTGGCTCATAATAAAATTATAATTTTTTTGTTGTATATACAATGTTATAGTCTTTAATAAAATAATTAACTAAATAATTTTTAAAAATTGTCCAAATATTTTATTCAACACCAAATGTATGTTCTGTCATACTTAATACTAAAATATGAAAAAGATAAAATTAAAGGACACAGGTTTAAATGAACATATTTTTGAATGTAATTGAGATATTGCCTTGAATTTTTTTGTAAAGGGTCGAGAATTTCCATATCTAACTAAAAAATGATATTAAGGGATAAATATGGACTAAATTGTTGTAGCTATCTGCGATCCTATTAAAATTTTGATATAAATCATAGTTTAAGAAATTAAACAAATATGAAATTTTCAACGCTTGTTAAATTTGTCATTTCAAATAAGAAAATGCAAAAAAAAATTGAAAAGGTCAAAGGGCATCCCGCAATTCCCAAAAATAGGAACGAAAATCCCAAAAATGGGATTTTTTACTTTTTTGCCCATAGGGTCCACATTTCTTTCAGGGCTGGGAAAATACTTCTGGAGTAAATAGAAAACATATTGAGGTTTCCAAAACTTCTTTTAGTTTTCTGATCCCAGCTTTGGGATTTTAGAACATGTCGCCCAAAGTTGAAGTTTTGATAAAAAATAGGTCACATTCGGAAGGACGCAGTGGCAACATTTTCAAAAAATAGGACAAGTTTTTTACGTTCTACGTAAAGATACCTTTTAGAAAACTATAAAATTGTTATATGTTCTTAAAGAAAATTTTATTTTATTAATAAAAGAGTTAAGACACATTTTTGGCAAAAAAACGGCAAAAATCTAAAATTTTTTGAATTTTTAAATTCAAAAACGTATATTTTTGGATCTGTAAATGATATTGATCTGAAATTTTTTGTATATTATTGGAAATTTTGTTGTCTAACTAACGAGAAAAAACTGAGTCCATTTGGTCCTAAATTACGCAAGGTATTCCAAAAAAGGTGGACCAAGGTATGGTAAATTTTGTATCACTAAATTTTTAAATGCCTATAACTCGGATATTATAAGAGATAAGTAGTATGTCCAAGCATGTTTTTTCAAGATCTCGTCGAGCGCTTTCAGAAAATATAAAAATCTTTGTATTTGGGTGAAAAACAAAAAAATGGCACGAGTTCAAAAATTTTACATGTCGTAGGTACCCTACTTTGAGCCGCCACAGCGCCGTCCCTGGGGCATCTGCAGGGTTCATCTTCAAAACTTAAACTCGAATACTCCTTGGCTACGCTCACGCCAAATTTTATCTCGATCGGATCAGCCGTTTAGAAATGCCAGATTTATTTCCAAAAAATTTCCATTCTGCCCCACTGTGCCTCCCCACTAAAGTGGTGTAGGGTATAAATATTTTTTTAGGCCAGTGATCAATTATGTTCAAGATCTTTACAATCGATCAAATATTTCCCATAGCCCCCATACAAAGGCATATATTCCCGGAAATTAGTTTATCGTTAATAACTCCCTCAAATATATCGGTAGAAAATGATTCTAAGCCGATTGGTATACTTTAAGGTGGGTATAGGGCCAATATTATTGTGCGTTACAAACATCAGCACAAACCCAATATACCCTCCCCACTAAAGTGGTGTAGGGTATAAATATTTTTTTAGGCCAGTTATCAATTATGTTCAAGATCTTTACAATCGATCGAATATTTCCCATAGCCCCCATACAACGGTATATATTCCCGGAAATTAGTTTATCGTTAATAACTCCCTCAAATATATCGGTACCAACACAAACGTTTGTACATGCAAATATAATATGAACAGAAATCATACAGTCAACGTAAATCTCAGTCGGTCCACAATTGGTCATAGTTCCCATATAAGGTCCACTTCCGAAAATCACCTAAACGTACATATTTCATTGATGAATAAAGCTATTGTGATAAAATTCGATTTAAATATGTTTTGTGTACATACAAATCAATCTACCAAATTTTTTACGGATCGGTCCATTATTGGTCATAGCCCCCATATAAGGCCCACTTCCGAAAATCATTTAAAAGCTCATATTTCATTGTCAAATAAAGCTATCTTAAAAAATTCGACCCAAATATGTTTGGTCTAAATATGAATCACTCTACGAATTTTTTTCCGGATAGGCCCATAATTGGTCATAGCTCCTATATAAAGTCCACTTCCGAAAATCACTTAAACTAATATATTTCATTGAATTATAAAGCTATCGGAATAAAATTCGACACAAATATGTTTTGTCTAAATATGAATCATTCTACAAATTTTTTTACGGATCGGTTCCGAAAATCACTTAAATGCATATATTTCATTGTCAAATAAAGCTATCGGGATACAATTCGACACAAGTATGTGTTGTATACATACAAATCATTCTCCAAATTTTTTTACGGATCGGTCCATTATTCGTCATAGCTGGCATATAAGGCCCACTTCCGGAAATCACTTAAAAACACATATTTCATTGTGAACTAAAGCTATCGTGATAAAATTCGACATAAATATATTTTGTCTAAATATGAATTACACTACAAAATTTTTTCCGGATAGGCCCATAATTGGTCATAGCTCCCATATAAGGTCCACTTCCGAAAATCATTTAAACGCATATATTTCATTGAATTCTAAAGCTATTGGGATAAAATTCGACAAAAATATGTTAATTGTTAAATAAAGTTATCTAGATAAAATTCGGCACAAATATGTTTTGTCTTTATATGAATCACTCTTCGAAATTTTTCCGGATTGGTCCATATATGGTTATAGCTCCTATATAAAGCCCACTTCAAAAAAATCACTTAAGCGCACATATTTCATTATCAAATAAAGATATCGTGATAAAATTCGACAAAAATATGTTTTGTGTAAGGTCATAGCACGTATACATATAAAGCACTTCCGAAAATCACCTAAACGCACATATTTCATTAATTAGTAAATTTATTATAGTAAAATTCGAATTTAATTTTTTTTGGCATATAAATCATTATACGAAATTTTTTCCTTATCGGTCGATAATTGGTCACAATTTCCATATAAGGACCATTTCCGAAAATTACTCAAATGCACATTGACAATCAAAGTTATCGGGATAAAATTTGACATAAATGTGTATTTGGTATATATAAATCATTCTACGGAATTAATATACATTTTTCTCGACCTTATTAAAATTAGTTTGACATATTCATAAATGTTAGTACCCTCAATACTGAAAATTAGATATTTAAATGAGTTTTAATAAAAAGTAGCTTGCTGGTGGAGGGTATTTAAGGTTCGTCATAGCCGAATATTGCACTCTAACTTGTTTTATTAGGCTTAGAAAATGTCTTTTTTTAGACAAACAGCAAAGAAAATAGTATGTATATGTGAAAACCATTATTTGACGCACAAAAACACAGGTAAGCGGTGGTGTAGAGAGTGTGGCGAACTGGCACCCGGAGGGTTCCAAGTTCAACCCCTGTCTGTGTCGGCTTTTTATTTTTTCATTTTTTAAAAATTGTTCTATAAATAACTCAACTTACAAAACAACTTATTATCAGCCGAAAAATAAAGGATTTCTTTTGGGACATCACGAACAAAAATAAGTACTCTTTGTAGAAGAAAAGGAAGTAATCTTTCCTTCGAATTCTATTTACTTTTCTACTTACTTTATGAGTTAAATTTTTACTGGGATAATTATAATTTGCATAAATTCCGGCTGTTCCTTAATTACACAGTGATACAGCAAAAAAATGCAGGGGTTCTCATATACCAATTCCATTTCATTATAGTCCATAGAGTAGGAATATATTTTTAATTTTTCCCGATCACTTCGTTTAGTTCCTTTTTATACCCTACACCACTATACTGGGGAGGGTATTATACGTTTGTGCTGATGTTTTTACCACACAAAAATATTGGTCCACCTTTAAGTATACCGATCGACTCAGAATCACAATTTGAGTCGATTAAGACATGTCCGTCCGTCCGGCTGGCTGTCTATGTAAACGTTGTGCGCAAGGTACAGGCCGCAATTTTCAAGATAATTTGATGAAATTTGGACCAAGCATGTTTTTTGGCACAAGAACGAAGTCTATTGAAAATGGTTGAAATCGGTCCATTATTTCACCTAGCCCCCATACAACCGTACCTCCCGATTTGGGCTTTTTATGCCATAATTACGTCAAATATGCTACTATCTCTCTAAAAATTGGCACAAATAAGTTTTATATAAGTATAAATGACACTGCAGATTTTCGTAATGATCGGCCCTTATTTGACCCTAGCCCCCATACCAACCCCCCTTCAAAAAATGTCTTAAACGTCTAAAATTGACTTGTAACCATTTGTATCGCGATGAAACTCAACATAATTAACTATTATTTAACAAGTAAGAAAGTATAGTCGGGTGTGGCCGACCATATGATACCCTACACCAGTTATGAATATTATATGTGATTTATTTTTCATAATAAAGCATTTATCTTCAATATTCCCTTGTTCCGATACATTTAAGCAATTTATGGATGAAAAAATAATTTTCTGAAAGAGGTTTTATATGGGGGCTAGGGGCAAATATGGACCAAGCCCGATAAAATTTTGTGAATATATTTATATTTACATAATATTTTATTGTGCTGAATTTCTTCGCGATATTTGTGTTTATAAGTTAATTTGGGACATTCAAGTAATTTTCTGAAGAGGACTTTGTATGGGAGCTAGGGCCAAATGGGGCTCGATCTTTATGAAATTTGGCAGGGTCATCAAGACTTTTATAAAACTTAGTTGTGCCGTATTTTATCGATATATCTGTATATTTAACATAATTATGAGCTCAAAAGCACTTTTCGCGGGTTCTGTTCTATGGGGGCTAGGTGAAATAATGGACCGATTTCAACCATTTTCAATAAGCTTCATCCTTGGGTCAAATAAAACGTGCGTGCCAAATTTCATCCAATTATCTTGAAAATTGCGACCTGTACCTTACGCACAAGGTTTACATGGACAGCCAGACGGACGGACGGACATAGCTTAATCGACTCAGAAAACGATTCTAAGCCGATTGGTATACTTTAAGGTGGGTCTAAATGAAAACAAAAGGAAGCATAAATGAAAACAAAAAGAAGAAACAATATCTAAAGATAATTCAATAAATAATAAAATAAAAAGAAATAAATTGATCATAAAACGTTGAAAAAACCATTAAATAATTATAATTTGCAGAAATTCCGGCTGTTCCTTAATTATGGTCATTTCATGTAACTACCGAGGTGAATCCTGCACCAAAACTAGAGGCTATGTTGTGCTCCAAAAAATATCATACTGATTGTGCCAATAATTCCAATCCCAAACTTACAAAATCAATGCTTGAGGACATAAGTAAAAGTAATGAGGGCTTGGTTTTCAGATGTGAGAAATGTTGTAATGGTCCCCCTACTAATAACTCGGATATGAATGAAGTTTTATCACGATTCACAGTGCTGGAAAATCAAATTCAAAACTTAAACAAGTAAGAAAGTATAGTCGGGCGTGACCGACCATATAATACCCTACACCAGTTATGAATATTAAATGTGATTTATTTTTCATAATAAAGCATTTATCTTCTATTACCTTGTTCATTTAAGCAATTTATGGATGAAAAACTAATTTTCTGAAAGAGGCTTTATATGGGGGCTAGGGGCAAATATGGACCAAGCCTGATAAAATTTTGTGAATATATTTATATGTACATAATATTTTATTGTGCTGAATTTCATCGTGATATTTGTGTTTATAAGTTAATTTTGGACATTCAAGTAATTGTTCCGATACATTTAAGCAATTTATGAAAAACTAATTTTCTGAAACAGGCTTTATATGGGAGCTAGGGGCAAATTTGGTCAATATTAGAATTATAGAAAATTTGTGAATGTATTTATATTTCCATAATATTTTATTGTGCTGAATTTCATCGCTATATTTGTGTTTATAGGTTAATTTTGGACATTCAAGTAATTTTCTGAAGGGGAATTTGTATGGGAACTAGGGTCAAATGAGTCCCGATCTCTATGAAATTTGGCAAGGTCATCAAGGCTCGTATAAAACTTAGTTGTGCTGCTTTTTATCAATATACAGGTATTTTTAATATAATTATGAGCTCAGAAGCCCTTTTCGGGGGGTTCTATTGTATGGTGGCTAGGTGAAATAATGGACCGATTTTAACCATTTTCAATAGGCTTCGTCCTTGGGCCAAAAAAAGAGTGTGTGCCAAATTTCATCCAATTATCTTGAAAATTACGACCTGTACCTTGCGCATAAATTTTACATGGACAGCCAGCCAGACGGACGGACATAGCTTAATCGACTCAGAAAAAGATTCTAAGCCGATTGTTATACTTTAAGGTGGGTATAGGACGAATATTTTTGTATGTTATAAACATCAGCACAAACCCAATATACCTTCCCCACTAAAGTGGTGTAGGGTATAAAGAGCAGTTAACAAATGATGTAATTGGCCAGCTTACTGATATAAAAACTGATATAAACAAGTAAGAAAGTATAGTCGGGCGTGGCCGACCATATGATACCCTAAACCAGTTATGAATATTAAATGTGATTTATTTTTTCGTAATAAAGCATTTATCTTCAATATTCCCTTGTTCCGATACATTTAAGCAATTTATTGATGAAAAACTAATTTTCTGAAAGAGGCTTTATATGGGGGCTAGGGGCAAATATGGACCAAGCCCGATAAAATTTTGTGAATATATTTATATTTACATAATATTTTATTGTGCTGAATTTCATCGCGATATTTGTGTTTATAAGTTAATTTGGGACATTCAAGTAATTTTCTGAAGAGGACTTTGTATGGGAGCTAGTGTCAAATGGGGCCCGATCTTTATGAAATTTGGCAGGGTCATCAAGACTTCTATAAAACTTAGTTGTGCCGTATTTTGTCGATATATCTGTATATTTAACATAATTATGAGCTCAGAAGCCCTTTTCGGGGGGTTCTGTTCTATGGGGTCTAGGTGAAATAATGGACCGATTTCAACCATTTTCAATATGCTTCGTCCTTGGGTCAAATAAAACGTAATTTTCTGAAGAGGACTTTGTATGGGAGCTAGGGTCAAATGGGGCCCGATCTTTATGAAATTTGGCAGGGTCATCAAGACTTCTATAAAACTTAGTTGTGCCGTATTTTATCGATATATCTGTATATTTAACATAATTATGAGCTCAGAAGCCCTTTTCGGGGGGTTCTGTTCTATGGGGGCTAGGTGAAATAATGGACCGATTTTAACCATTTTCAATATGCTTCGTCCTTGGGTCAAATAAAACGTAATTTTCTGAAGAGGACTGTGTATGGTAGCTAGGGTCAAATGGGGCCCGATCTTTATGAAATTTGGCAGGGTCATCAAGACTTCTATAAAACTTAGCTGTGCCGTATTTTATCGATATATCTGTATATTTAACATAATTATGAGCTCAGAAGCACTTTTCGGGGTTCTGTTCTATAGGGGCTAGGTGAAATAATGGACCGATTTCAACCATTTTCAATAAGCTTCGTCCTTGGGTCCAATTATCTTGAAAATTGCGACCTGTACCTTACGCACAAGGTTTACATGGACAGCCAGACGGACGGACGGACATAGCTTAATCGACTCAGAAAACGATTCTAAGCCGATTGATATACTTTAAGGTGGGTCTAAATGAAAACAAAAGGAAGCATAAATGAAAACAAAAAGAAGAAACAATATCTAAAGATAATTCAATAAATAATAAAATAAAAAGAAATAAATTGATCATAAAACGTTGAAAAAACCATTAAATAATAATTATAATTTGCATAAATTCCGGCTGTTCCTTAATTATGGTCATTTCATGTAACTACCGCAGTGAAGCCTGCATCAAAACTAAAGGCTATGTTGTGCTCCAAAAAATATCATACTGATTGTGCCGATAATTCCAATCCCAAACTTACAAAATCAATGCTTGAGGACATAAGTAAAAGTAATGGGGGCTTGGTTTTCAGATGTGAGAAATGTTGTAATGATCCCCCTACTAATAACTCGGATATGAATGAAGTTTTATCACGATTCGCAGTGCTGGAAAATCAAATTCAAAACTTAAGAGAGCAGTTAACAAATGATGTAATTGGCCAACTTACTGATATAAAAACTGATATGAAAAATTGTACTATGAAAATGTCCAAGTTTGAAGATGCTACAAACTCCAAAATTGCTAATTTGGAAATGAAAATAATTTTCTACATAGACAAAATGGTGCTGATATAATTATCCGTGGAATTCCAGAAAAAGATGTGTCTAATGAAGAGATGAAATCAATTGTCGGTAAAATGTTCAATAAATACATTGATTCCATAGAAGAATATGATATAAATTTTAACGCTTTTATAAATAAAAGGAAAGCCGTCTTAGTTAAATTGAATAATGTTCATGATATAAAAACTGATATAAAAAATTGTAATATGAAAATGTCCAAGTTTGAAGATGCTACAAACTCCAAAATTGCTAATTTGGAAATGGAAAATAATTTTCTACATAGACAAATTAATCGTGCTGATATAATTATCCGTGGAATTCCAGAAAAAGATGTGTCTAATGAAGAGATGAAATCAATTGTGGGTAAAATGTTCAATAAATACATTGATTCCATAGAAGAATATGATATAAATTTTAACGCTTTTATAAATAAAAGGAAAGCCGTCTTAGTTAAATTGAATAATGTTCATAAACGTGATCAAATAATGAGCAAATACAGGGCTGTTGTAAAAAATAAGGAGATTGCCAATTTAAAACTTTCGGATGTGATGGAAACTGATATTAATAGCCGAATTTACCTGGTCAATAATCATGCACCATTGGAATCTAAATTTAATTTTATGTTCCGTAGACTTAAGCGAAATAATGTTATTAATGGTTTTAAAATATCTTACAATAGGGGTTATTCTGTTGTATCATTTCTTAAAGATGGTTCTCAAAAATTGTTAACTAAAGATAAAATTATTGCTTATGCTGATAAAACAAGTTAGAGTGCTATATTCGGCTGAGCTGAATCTTAAATACCCTCCACCAGCTATTTTTATAGTAATACTTTTTTAATTGATCAAATATTTGTAGAAATAAGTTTTCTCCAGTCTTAAATAGAAAAACCCCATGATTAAAACCCCATTTTCTTTTATATTTTTATAGCGCCCTAAGATATGCTTTAACGATATTTAATAATGTGCATGTATGCATGTGTGTGAAAGATTTAAGGATTTTCAAAATACATAAATATATAATTTTGTTCTATACAAATTGATAATGCAATTAGTTAAATACGGTTAAATTGCTTTTAGGGACAGGACTTAGTATGGGAGATACGACCAACTATAAACCGATCGTAAAAAATTCTTTAAGCAAAATTTCTGTACATAAAAGCTATAGTTCAGTCAAATTTTGTATCTATATCGTAATTTAGTAATAAGTAATGTGTGTTCAAGTGATTTTCTGAAGGGACATTTGCATGGGACCGACCGCACCCATGTTATGGACCGATCGTGAAAAAATCTTGAAATATAATTTTTGTATACCAAACTAATATTTGTGCCAAATTTTGTATCAATAGCTTTATTTGGTCATGAGTAATGTGCTTTTAAGAGATTTTCGTAAAGGCGCTATGACCAATTATGTATATAAAGACAAAATTTTAAAATTCTGTATCTATATCTATTTAGTAATGAGTTATGTGCGTTTAAGTGATTTTCGGGAGGGGACCTTGTATGGTAGCTATAACCAATTATGGAGCGATCCAGAAAATTTTTTCTCTCAATGAATTATATTGACATAAGATTTTAAGTTGTAAGATTTTGTGAAGATATAAACATTCTGACGGAAGTTATTAACAAAAAACTCATTTTCCGGGAATATGTACTTTTGTATGGGAGGTATATGAAATTATGGACCGATTTTGAAAATTTTCAGCAGGAATCAAGATATTGTGTAGAAACGAATGTATGATGACTTTCATGAAATTATCTTGCATAAATTACATTAGAATGTGTAAAAAAAATTCATTAGAATGTGTAAAAAATGCAAATTTTTTGGAGTTGTTTTAAATTTTGATTTATAACTTTTCTCGATGTCAACCGATTTTGCTCATTTTCAATACCAAACTGTACCGGATAATAATGAATATTTTGGGTGAATTTGGTTAAATTATATTGCTTGGTTTTAACGTGAGCGTGTTTTACACAGACAGACGGACATAGCTAAATCGACTCAGAATTTAATAAGGACCCAGAATATATATACTTTGTTGGGTCTCAGATGAAAATTTCTTGGTGTTACTCACGGAATGACAAACTTATATATACCCTCTATCACCACTGATGGTGGCGGAGGGTATAATAATCAAAATTATTTTCCCTGCCAGCAACTTAACTAACTTTAAATGCATTAAAAGTCGACTTTTTCATCAACTAGTTATGGTTGATTCTTGGATTATTTTTAATGGAGCCAACTGACTATTTTAACCAGAGTTTAAATATTAGTAGATGCTTTTATATTTTTATTTTTGACTTTGCAATAAATATGCATTTACCTCATATTTAAAAATATGCTAATTAAAAAAATGGTTCTGTTCAAAATATTTCTAGTATTTTTGCTAAAAATATTTACCCATACAAACTATTGCATATTACAGCTTACAGACAAATATAAAATGTTTTCACTTACAATATATTACGCAGCAACTCGCTAACATATTTATAATACCCACATATATTTCATATGGCTTGCCTATAATATTAAAATATTTTCCTACACAAATTATTCGCAGTCAACAATATTGAAGCCATGCGAGCAGTAATATACGAACATGAAATGTACGCAAGCAGAGCATATATGAAAACACGAAACAAAACGATAGTCGCGACTATCAGGTTACAATATTTTTACTATCAAACTAAAATATTATTTACTATAGGAAATGACTTATGGTCTAAAATTTAACATTTCATGTTGAACTTGAAAAATTATAAAATGTGAAAAATGTATGCAAGATATAACCAAATTTTATTTAGAAAATAATTGAAAACGTTTATATCTATGTATGTTTTATGTATATTATGGGAAAAATGTATGCATGAAATAACCAAATTTTAATTAGAAAATTTTTGAATTGAATTATTGAATGTATGTATTTATTAAATTTATGTTTAATTTTTATGTGGAGTATTAAAATGTATGTATTTATATTGATTGTAATATAATTAGAAAAAAATTATATAAATACTTAGAGGATCATATGAATGTAAAAATATATTCAAATATTTATATATGTAAAAAATTGTTTTTACAGGCTATATTTAAACATATTGTTTGTAACAGGATGACAATAAGTTTGTAAACAGGTAGTAATGCATTAGTAGTGTCTATGACATGATCAATAATGAAGGAAATTATAGGTATTTTAGAAATTTGTAACAGGATGGCAAAAAATTAAGAGGGGACATAAAAACATAAAAAGTTGTTTTTGTAATTTTACATTGTGAAAGGTTAAAACAACAAAAATGTATGAGTGTATTACATACATATACAAGTATGTTTTTCATATGCATGTGTCACATTTCTATAAATTATTATTACATACACTCAATTATCTTACAATAATGAATGAACAGGCGCGAAGAAAAAAATATATAGGTGTTAATAAATTTGCATATGCCAACCTTTTGAATTTGCATGAGAGAGACTAAATAATAATGATATTTCTTTCCTCTTCTCCCCACCACAAATTCAAGTAAAGCAAAAAAAAGGATCTTGCGTAAACCATCGTTAAGGAATGTGCGTAAAATGATAAAGTAGGAAAGAGAAGTTCTACTACAGGTCATTTTTATGACGAATGTATTTTTGCATCACACGTACATATCTTCTTCCCTCCACCAATTCAGGGAAAAAATGACCTATCGTAATCCACCGTTATGGAATGTGCGTGAAAAGTAGGAAAGAAAAGTGCTGTTACAGGTCATTTTTATGACGAATGTGTTTTTTGTTATTGTTTCACACATACTTACATACATACATATGTATATACAAAACCAGATATAAATGGTGTTGCATATTTGAATATATTTTTACATTCATATGATCCTCTAAGTATTTATATAATTTTTTTCTAATTATATTACAATCAATACAAATACATACATTTTAATACTCCACATAAAAATTAAACATAAATTTAATAAATACATACATTCAATAATTCAATTCAAAAATTTTCTAATTAAAATTTGGTTATTTTATGCATACATTTTTCCCATAATATACATAAAACATACATATATATAAACGTTTTCAATTATTTTCTAAATAAAATTTGGTTATATCTTGCATACATTTTTCACATTTTATAATTTTTCAAGTTCAACATGAAATGTTAAATTTTAGACCATAAGTCATTTCCTATAGTAAATAATATTTATGTTTGATAGTAAAAATATTGTAACCTGATAGTCGCGACTATCGTTTTGTTTCGTGTTTTCGTCGGCACATATATTCTCTGCTTGCGTACATTTCATGTTCGTATATTACTGCTTGCATGGCTTCAATATTGTTGACTTCGAATAATTTGTGTAGGAAAATATTTTAATATTATAGGCAAGCCATATGAAATATATGTGGGTATTATAAATATGTTAGCGAGTTGCTGCGTAATATATTGTATGTGAAAACATTTTATATTTGTCTGTAAGCTGTAATATGCAATAGTTTGTATGGGTAAATATTTTTAGCAAAAATACTAGAAATATTTCCAATGGGAGCAATTAAATACTAGTTATCTAAATTACAGTTCGCTTTAATATAAGTTATGATATTAGTTGGTTAAAATTAATAGACATCAGTTTTCTGCAGGGGAACTAATAATAACTGCGGTATCCATAAAATTATGAATGATTTGTTCATTATTTCCATGATTCCCATTGATCCAAATCTAAAATAAATTTTAAAATGTTATGTGTAATGTAAACTATTAATGTATTATATTTACAGTATCAATCAGCTGAATTTAGAATTTAGGGACCGAGTTTTGAAATATTTAACCTTTTGTAATTAATTTTTCCAATTTACTGACTCTAATTTCACAACGTATACAAGAAAATGACAAAAAAGTAAAACAAAATTCCAAATAATAAAGAAGCATGAGAAAACATGTCGAAACAAAATGCTCTCCAGATCATTTTGGGGTACTCCCGCATTATATGATAGTTAGCTTGTAGCTAGTCTTTAAAAGTCGGTTGTTTACGTTAATAAATACCAAATTTTGGAAAATTTCTGCATTACATTGTTGTTCGTTTATAGTCAGTCAGTTAAAATGAACAAATAAAATCCTAATAATAAAGAAACAAGAGAAAACATGTTGAAATACAATTAATTTTGAGGCACTTCTGCATTACATTATAGTTAGCTTGTAGCTAGAAGTGAATTTTTCTCGTAGTCGACTATAAAATTGCTGGCAGGGGATCTATACCAGACGTCGGCGCTAGTATTGTTCTGACAACGAAGATTTTCGGCAAATTACATGTACACAACACGATCGCAGACGAACTTCTAAACAAGAGCATCAAAAATACAAATATTTTATTTAGTTGCTTGACAGCATTCAACAAAGCAGGTTGATGTCGCTTTGTTGAAGAAATTGCAAACACAACTTGAAAAAACAAAAACAACTTGCAAAAACAAGAGCATAATTTACAAAAACAACCTACACCCTAAATAATTTTCTAGAATGCATAACAATGAAAGTAAATAAGTTCATCTTGTTTCATATTTTTTTTGTACATTTTTAATTTGAAATGTTGTTTCTATGTGAAGAAATTATTATTCTTATGTACATTGATTACATTTTGTTGATAAATATTCGCATGTAATTTAATCTTCAAAATTAAAAATAACCAAATATTTTTTTCAGTGCAATTTCATTGAAAAAATGCCAATAGTGTGTGTGTAGTGGTGATTTTTTTATCTGCCTCTCTATACGCCGGTATATGATCTATACATATAACATACTCATGTCGACTTTAATAATAAATTATGTGGCATTAAGTGGTTTTCAGAAGTGAACCTTATGTGGGAGCTAGTTATGGACCGATGCTGAAAAAAATGTAAGCAATTATGGACCGATGTGGAAAATATATATATATATATATATATATATATATATATATATATATATATATATATATATATATATATATATATATATATATATATATATATATATATATATATACTAGCTTTACCTAGTGTGCTTTGCTACCCTAAAAGCAGTATAAATAAAAAACCCACTTAACGATTTTGAAGATTCTAACTGCAATAGTTCTCTAGATTTACAATATGTTACATATTAGAGATGCCAAGCAAATTACTGAAAGTTCGCCAATTTCTATCTATCGATGAAAATTTTGAATAATATAATAGTTTCCAAGATATACGAAATTTTGTATTTAATTCATTTATGTGGTGCCAAGCCCCCAATTGAAAGCTCGCCCGTTATTCTCTAAATGTTCACATGAATGTCAGAGTTTTTTATGTAAAATTTTAAGATTCTAGCTCTAATAGTTTCTCAGATATACAATTTTTCTATTTCATTCATGTGGGGGCTTCAAGCTCCCCAGATGAAAGTCCGATCTTTTTCCTCCAAAAAATATTCAGATGCTTATTGAAGTAATTTCTGCAAAATTTGAAGAATCTAGTTCTACTAGTTTCCCAGATAAACGAAATTTTAAATTTAAGTCAATGGGAGTTGTCAAGTTCCCCATTGAAAGTCCGCCAGTTATACTCTAATTCTTCAGATGAATGTCAAAGTTTTTCAAGTAAAATTTGAAGATTCTAGCTCTAATAGTTTCTAAGATATACGATTTTTTCTAATTAATTCATATGGGGGCTCCACGCCCCCCATATGAAAGTCCAATCGTTTTCCCCCAAAATGTTCAGTTGAATATTAAAGTAATTTATGCAAAATTTGAAGAATCTAGTTCTATTAGTTTCCCAGATAAATGAATTTGTGTATTTAATTAATATGGGAAGTGCCAAGTCCCCCATTTAAAGTCCGTCAATTTTTCCCTAAATGTTCACATTAATGTCGAAGTTCACATTAATGTCGAAGTACTTCATGTAATATTTAAAGATTCTACATCTAATAGTTTCTCAGATATAAGAATTTTTCTATTTAATTCATGTGGGGGTTTCAAGCCCCCACGATAAAAGCCCTCCCTTTTTTCTCCAAAATGTTTAGATAAATATTAAAGTGATTTGTGCAAAATTTGAAGAATCTAGTTCTATTAGTTTCCCAGATAAACGAAATTTTGTATTTAATTAATATGGGAGGTACCAAGTCCCCCATTGAAAGTCCGCCCGTTATACTCTAATTGTTCAGATGAATGTCAAAGTTCTTCAAGTAAAATTTGAAGATTCTAGCTCTAATAGTTTTTCAGATATACGAATTTTTCTATTTAATTCATATGGGGTCTCCAAGCCCTCCCCCAGATGGAAGTCCGATCTTTTTCATCCAAAATGTTCAGACGAATATTTAAGTTCTTAGTGCAAAAGTTGAAGAATTTAGTTCTATTAGTTTCCCAGATAAACGATTTTTTGCATTTAATTAATATGGGAGGTGCCGCTCCCCTCATGGGTAGTCCGCCAATTTATTTCCCAAAATGTTAACATGGATGTTAAATTTCTTTGTGCAAAATTTAAAGATTCTAACTGTAATTGTTTCTAAGATAAACGAATTGTTGTTTTTAATTTATATGGGAGGTGCCACGCCCCCTAATGCTAGTCCGCCTACTTTTTGTCCCAAATAAACATATTGACAGTAAAGGGGGTCTGACAAAATTTGAGGACTCTAACTGTTATATTATCTTAAATATACAGATTTAATATTTTCTAATATGAAATTTCAAAATAAAAAGTAGTAGTAGGAATACGCTGTGAAAATTTCAAGAATTATATATATTCATATATATATATATATATATATATATATATATATATATATATATATATATATATATATATATATATATATATATATATATATATATATATATATATATATATATATATATAAATATATATATTAAAGCTAGAATCTTCAAATTTTACTTGAAAAACTTTGACATTCATCTGAACAATTAGAGTATAATTGGCGGACTTTCAATGGGGAACTTGATAACTCCCATTGGCTTAAATATAAAATTTCGTTTATCTGCTAACTAATAGAACTAGATTCTTCAAATTTTGCAGAAATTACTTCAATAATCATCTGAATATTTTGGAGGAAAAAGATCGGACTTTCATCTGGGGAGCTTGAAGCCCCCACATGAATGAAATAGAAAAATTGTATATCTGAGAATCTATTAGAGCTAGAATGTTAAAATTTTACATAAAAAACTCTGACATTCATGTGAACATTTAGAGAGTAACGGGCGAGCTTTCTATTGGGAGCTTGGCACCACATAAATGAATTAAATACAAAATTTCGTATATCTTGGAAACTATTATATTATTCAAATTTTTCATCGATAGATAGAAATTGGCGAACTTTCAGTAATTTGCTTGGCATCTCTAATATGTAACATATTGTAAATCTAGAGAACTATTGCAGGTAGAATCTTCAAAATCGTTAAGTGGGTTTTTTATTTATACTGCTTTTAGGGTAGCAAAGCACACTAGGTAAAGCTAGTATATATATATATATATATATATTTATATATATATATATATATATATATATATATATATATATATATATATATATATATATATATATATATATATATATATATATATATATATAAGTTAACACACTACACATTTGGTATGACTAAAGGCATTAACCCCACTTGTGCACGCGCTCAACATAAATTGCAACTAAGCAATTCTTTTGGGCAAGTGTGTAGTAATTTGAAACTCCGCTTATGCGTGCATTGTTATGGGAATAAAAGGTTGTCCATCCGTTCCCATTAATTTAAGTTAGTGTAAGCATTTTTATTAATTATACTTAGCATGGGTGGCCCAACCCTTATTTCTCTAAAGCACGAATATCGCCGTGCTTAACTGACGGGACCGGCCAGTCGGAAAAAAGGACGTGCCGGGTCCTAAAAAATCTTGGCTCGCGAAGTGAAATAATAAAATCAAATATATTTTTTTTAATGAAATATAAGGATGATTAAAATGTCATTCCTCGTAAAAAAAAAAAAAATATTATTAAGGAATTATAAGAAATTTCTGAAATAATTTTTGATAAATGAAACATGGAAATGATTTTGGAATTCCATATGAAATAAATGGAAAATAATAATGGAAAAATAAAAATTTTTGTGAAAAAATTAAAATTTTATTCCAGGAAAATTTTTAAAATTTTGTGGAAGTGAAATAGTTGAAGACGTGCTATAAAATAAGAAATGTGACCAATATGGGATTCCAATCCCAGCGTACTGCGATCCTGAACTCCAGGCCCTCCAGTACGTAAAAAAATTTGTAATGTCACTATAATAATTTAATAATTTTAGTCCTTTTTGAAAAACGCGCAATTTTCCTTCAAAATGCTTAACCTTAGTTGGTGATATTGCGAAGGCAGGCTCAAATACCATTACAAGTTGTAGTAAAGTAAAGTTGTAGAACCTACACTACTTAGTATGGAAGGAGCACTCCCTTTTCAATAAAGAAAGCTAAAAGTCGAAAAATTCGCGAGGTGAGACAAATCGTTCCTTAGTACGTCAGTGTTTACTGATCGAAACCGGACAAAACGATCCTCCATCTCTAAGGACAATAACTTAAAAAACTAAATCACACAATAAATTATGAGCATGATGGCTTTAAATGAATTCCACAAAATAACATGGAAATTAATGAAAATTGAATTGATGAATGAATGGAAAATGAATAGAATAGAATAGAATAGAATAGAAATAGAATAGAATAGAATAGAATGAATAGAATAGAATAGAATAGAGAATAGAATAGAATAGAATAGAATAGAATAGAATAGAATAGAATAGAATAGATAGAATAGAATAGAATAGAATAGAATAGAATAGAATAGAATAGAATAGAATAGATAGAATAGAATAGAATAGAATAGAATAGAATAGAATAGAATAAAATGAAATAAAATAAAATAAAATAAAATGAAAAGAGTGAATTCTACTAAGTATATGGAAAAAGTGATATAATTTAAAAAAATTTTTTAGACGCGAGCCAAGATATAAGAAATAGTTGAATAAAAAAGATAATAATTTAATAATCTTATCATTTTAGAAAAAGAAAAATCACATGTACGCGATCGCGACCATCACAACGTACGACAAAATAATTTACTAACTTTACATTAACAGCCTAGAATTGGATCAAAAGGGTAAGTGCAAGGATTTAATTTTGTTTTAATTTTTATAAATATTGCGTGGTAACTCCCATTCTTTTGCCGGGCAAATGAAATAATTACTATTGTAAAAAAAAAATTGCGAAATTTGTGAATTGTTTGTTGAGGTTATTTTCGGCTAGATTTGAAAATGGAGGAATTAAAGAAAAATGTAATGGAAATGACTGGAGCTTTGAACGCTACCATTAATCAGATTAGGGCCACACAGTGGTATAGGAAAAAAAAGAGGGAAATAATTCGGTAACTTCTAAACGGTTAATCCGATTTTAATGAAATTTGGTATGCACAAAGAGGAGGTGTTGTCGAGTTTAGGTTTTGAATTTGGACCTTATAGGCCAACCAGGGGCCCGGCGGGGGGTCCTCAAATTAGGACACCTCGGCTATGTTAAATTTTTAAAACGATCCTATTTCTTCATTTGAGTTCCGATTTAAAAAAAATTTCGTATATAGAATCTCCTCATCGTAATAGCAGTAAATTATCTCTTATAGTTCAGGAGATATTCGCATTTGAAAATTAAAATTTTAAAATTTTTACCGTCCTTAGACCTTAAAAAACATTAGGTAGGCATGTTATATATCAATGGAAAGGTAATTTTGTCTATTTTTCAAAACTGTATATAATTTTTGAAAATTAAAAAATTCGCGGAATACTTTTTTTTAAAAAATTTTAAAAATGTTTTTTATTCAGTTTTTGCGAAGATACAAATTTTTCAAATTGCAATATTTATGAATATTTTTTGATGAAATTTTACAGTTAGGTAGATTTTTTTACTCAAAATCCAAAATTAAATAAAAATTTCGAATTTTCTTATTAGAAATCCCGGAATTCTCAAAAAAGTTTTAAAAATGGAATTTTTTGGTTTTTTGCATATTATATCCATACCAGGGGCAGGGTTATCGAAACCCGTTACAAAATGATTAAGAACATATTGTGTCATATAAAACAGGTCACTATAATTTGATATCGACTATGCAATTTGAGAATTTTTGCTCAAAATTGAATTTTCCATAAAAAATAGTTTTTTTTTTGGATGGACCTGGTCCCCTCGGTATCAAAAATTTTTAGGCTTTGTTTCATTTATCGTACTTTATGTAAAGTCAGCTTTCCAAAAAGTATAAATTCTATATACATCTTCTTAGAAACTTTTTAGATAACTTAAAAAGAAAAAGATACTTTTTTCCCAAAAAAATGACAAAAAATCGCCCTTTTTTTATTTTTTAAATTAAAATGCCTATAACTTTGGACTCAGTCATGATTTTTACATAATTCTTTCACTGCTTGATATATAAACTTGTTGTTAAGCGAATAAAAAAAATGGAGAAAATCGGGAATATTTGGACCCGCTATTATCAAAAAAACTAAAGTAAGGACGGAAAAAATTTTAAAATTTTAATTTTCAAATGCGAATATCTCCTAAACTATAAGAGATAATTTACTGCTACGACGACATTTTTTATAGTGCTCGATGAGGAAATTCTATATACAAAATTTTTTTTAAATCGGAACTCAAATGAAGAAATAGGATCGTTTTAAAAATTTAACAAAGCCGAGGTGTCCTAATTTGAGGACCCCCCGCCGGGCCCCTGGTTGGCCTATAAGGTCCAAATTCAAAACCTAAACTCGACAACACCTGCTCTTTGTGCATACCAAATTTCATTAAAATCGGATTAACCGTTTAGAAGTTACCGAATTATTTCCCTCTTTTTTTTCCTATACCACTGTGGGCCAGGGAAGCTAAAATAAAAATCTCGAGAATAGGTCAAGTCCTTCGTCAGAGGAAACTAATATTATTGAACCACCTCGTGAGCCCAGGAGTGAATTGGAACTCCGTGAATTAAGCAGGCTCCCGGACTGCGTCAAAGAATTGCAAACATTCGACGGTAACCCCACACAATATGTTTCGTGGATACATAGCGTTGAAGTGATTCTTAACGACAATGAAATAGTTAGAAGAAAACCAATTTATAGGGCAATACTGCAGAGTATCAGACAGAAGATTAGGGGGAATGCAGATTCGGCTCTAGTGTCCTATAATATTTTCGATAACGATTGGAGTGCTTATCGCTCCATTATGCGGACAAGAGGGATATTAGAACTCTTGAGCACCAACTTAACCAACTGCTCCAAAAAGGATCGAGAGTAGATGAATTTTATGCAGCAGTAAACCATCAATTTTCGTTGATTATCAACAAAATAAAGACCGAAAACTATTCAAAAGGGACTGTGGATGTTTTGGTAGAAACGTATCGAAACAGAGCTCTGGATGTTTTTGTCCGTGGCTTGAACAGTGATCTGTCCAGGCTTCTAATTATTCAAAAACCGAAAACTCTCCCGGAAGCATATGCAATGTGCATGGAAATGCGAAACCTGAATTTGAGGAGTACATCTCTACATCCTTATATTCGAAACCACGTGACCGTCCCAATTAACACTATGTCTCGAAGGGAGATAAGACCGGAATTTCCGCCTAGACCATTTATTCCAACCAGGAGTAGCAAGTACGGACAGTGGAGATTTCCACCAAAACAACAAGATATTCCACCAAGGCCTTTTCCTAAACCTAAGGAAAAAATGGAGATCGATCAATCCGTAAAATCAAGGAAGGTAAACTATATGAACAGGCCCGTTGCCTTCAAAAGGAACGAAAAATCGGAGAACTTAGCCAATCCCTTCAAACAGCAAAGGTTGTTCCATACCTATTCGGAACAGGACAATTACGAACAAGATTCGTCAGACACCTATTTGAATCAGCACAGTGTTCCTGTAGAATCCATCGGTGTCGAAAATGATAACCTGGAGGACTCTGAAATAAATTTTATGTCAGAGGCCTCCCTTCAAGCGTACCATATATAGAGTACAATTCCAATGGGGCGTTATTAAAGTTTTTAGTTGATACAGGAGCTAACAAAAATTTTCATTGGGTCCCACATTTGTAGTAGCGCTACACCGCTCCCTAAACCTTTCCCTGTAAGAACAGCAGCAGGAAACATAATTATAAGTCATAAAGTCGATGGTAAATTTTTTGAGTCCGCTGGAATAGATACGGCCGTAACCTTTTACGTGTTGCATAGATTAAAATCTTTCGATGGAATTATAGGAGACGACACTCTTAAGGAAATGGAAACTATTATAGATAGGAAGAACAATATACTGACCATTAAATCTGGTATGGTTATTCCACTCATGGAGAAATTTTCACAAGAAGTTAATAGTATAACTCAGAGAATGCCCAAAGAGGTGACACATAAACTGGGTAATCTCCTGGAGAAATTTGCTTCATTGTTTGGCCCTTTTGAGGCTGGTGAAATGGCTTTGACCTCTGTCAGAGCCGAGATCAAGACTTCTACTAATGAACCTATATATACCAAAAGTTATCCATATCCAGCGAACTTACGGTCTGTTGTGGAAGAACAAGTTTCGGAACTCCTAGAGCAAGATATTATTAGGCCCTCAAAAAGCCCATATAATTCGCCTATTTGGGTGGTGCCCAAGAAACCTAAGCCAAACGGGGAGAAACAATATCGAATGGTGATCGATTTTAAAAGGTTAAATGCCGTCACAATATCTGATACATATCCCATCCCAGACATTAACTCTACATTGGCCAGCTTGGGCAAAGCGAAATATTTCACTACTCTTGATTTAACGTCTGGATTCCATCAAATCCCAATGATTCTGATATCCCAAAGACTGCTTTTTCCACACTGAATGGCAAATATGAATTTCTGCGCCTGCCATTCGGCCTAAAGAATGCTCCGTCTATCTTCCAAAGGATGATTGACGATATTCTCAAAGAATACATCGGTAAAATTTGGCAAATATGAATTTCTGCGCCTGCCATTCGGCCTAAAGAATGCTCCGTCTATCTTCCAAAGGATGATTGACGATATTCTCAAAGAATACATCGGTAAAATTTGTTACGTTTACATCGATGACATTATTGTTTTTGGACAAGATTTCGAAGATCACTTGAAAAACTTGGAAATTGTATTTGGGAAATTATTAGCTTCAAACCTTAGGGTTAATCTGGAAAAAACCCAGTTCCTTAAAACGGAAGTGTCATTCCTGGGATATATAGTCTCCGGAGATGGGATACGAGCAGACCCAAGTAAGGTGGAGGCCATACAGAAGTTAACACCTCCTGCAAGACTTAAGGACTTGAAAAGTATTCTTGGTATGACATCCTACTATAGAAAATTTGTGAGGGATTACGCGAAGGTTGCTAAGCCATTGACAAATCTTACAAGAGGGGAGAAAGCACAAATTAAGGCGAATATGTCCAGGAAGGTTCCCATCACTCTCACGGAAGAGGCATTACAAGCTTTTAATGATTTACAAACTTTATTAATGTCATCTGAAGTTTTAGCCTTTCCTGGCTTTGATCAGCCTTTTATACTGACTACTGATGCTTCAAACTACGCAATCGGAGCAGTATTATCTCAAGATCATTCCAATATAGATGGACCAATAGCATATATCTCTCGTTCTCTGAGTAAAACGGAAGAAAACTATGCTACTAATGAAAAGGAGATACTAGCCATAGTCTGGGCTCTGGATAACTTGCAATCTTATCTGTACGGTGCGAAAAAAATTAAAATTTTTACCGATCATCAACCGCTAACCTACGCTCTTGGGAACCAAAATCATAACGCCAAACTGAAAAGATGGAAGGCCAGGATTGAAGAGTATAATTATGAACTTGTATATAAACCTGGTAAGTCGAATGTAGTGGCGGATGCACTTTCCAGACTTTCGGTTTTAAATCAAATCGATGCGCTTAGTGACGAAGGTACTCTAACGGCTTCAGAAGCAGGTTCAGGTACATAAATTGGATCTGGGACAGTGACAGCTGACGAAGGCTTAGAGGAGGAAACATTTCGATCTGACGCTACAATGCACAGTGCCGATCAAGATAGTAGCGATCTTATTCCCCATGTTGAGGCTCCTCTAAACGTCTTTAGAAATCAGATAATAGTCAGACAAGGAAAGGAATTACATAGCAACATAAAGCCACATCCAGGTTTCAATAGATATCATGCTACCATGGAGCAAGTGACTTCTGAAACACTTTCGGAAATACTTAAAAGGTATTTAAAGCCAACCTGCATTAATGGTATTAAGATACCGGAATGTTTTATTCCACTATTGAATGAGGTCTATTTGGCTCACTTCGTTTCGTATAAAATAAGAATTACTCAACGATTAGTTGAGGATATAAGTAATCCCGAGAGGATCTGTAGCATAATTGAGAATGAGCATTGGCGAGCTCACCGAAACCCAAGGGAAAATGGGCAACAGATCTTGGAGAAATTTTATTTCCCTCGCATGGGAAGTCTTGTCAAACTATACGCAAAAAACTGTGACGTTTGTAAGTTGAATAAATATGACAGACACCCAAGTAAACCTAAATTTCAACCAATTCCTGTTCCAACTTATCCATGTGAAATTTTACATATTGACATTTTCGAAATTCAGGGTCTTAAATTCATCAGTTGCATTGACAAATTTTCTAAATTTGCTAAACTTTTCCACATTAAAAACCGATCTGCTATCCATTTGAGAAACAAACTCTCAAAAGTTTTGCATTACTTCACAGCACCTCGCATGATCGTTTCGGATTACGAAAGAGGATTCTTGAGTCCACTTATTCTTAATTTTATACGATCTCTTAATATAGAAATATATTTTACACCTGTACAAAGAAGTGAGGTAAACGGGCAAGTGGAAAGATTTTACTCGAATTTTATTGAAATATACAGGTGTTTGGCTTGAGATGTAGGGAATCTTAGTCCCAAAGAATTGATTAATCTTGCTGTGGATCGTTATAATAATACGATACACTCGGTTATTAAGAGAAAACCGTCAGATATTTTTTTCAATAGGTCTCAATGGTTTAATTATCAACAGTTAACAAATTTTCGCGACCAAGTCAATGAGAATATTCGCGGCCTTATCGAATATAATCAGAATACGGTGAACGATCGTCTGAATAGAACTAGATCGGATCCAGCCGAATTTAGTGAAAATCAGGATGTTTTAATTAAAGATAGACAAATTAAACCGAAACACAAACCTCTATACAAACATAACAAGGTATCCATCAACAATAGAGTAACTATCCGAACTACAACTGGGAGAAAATACCACAAAGCACAAATTAAAAATGTTAAAATGTAATGTAAAAGTGTGTACCCTTGCATTTACCCCAGAAATCATAACATACTAATCATGAATGTAACCAAATCCAAAACTGGATTAGGATATATATAGAATTCCTCATTATTAATTGTAATCTATAAAAAAGAGGAAAAATTTTTATATAAAAAAATTATTTTATTGGAAATTTAAAAGCTATTATTAAACAAAAAAATATTTTTAATAATTTAGTATTTAAGAAATTGAAATTTTACAACTATATTAAATCACTATCGTCGTGCTTAACTTATATATATATATATATATATATATATATATATATATATATATATATATATATATATATATATATATATATATATATACAAACAAATTCACGTCGAGTTTTACCCTGATAGCGCATTTAAGTGATTTTCGGGAGGGAACCTCATATGGGAGCTATGACCAATTATGGACCGATCAGAAAAAAATCGTAAAGTAATTAATGTTTATACACAAAATTAATATTATACACATCATTCCGAATTTTCTCCCGACAGCTTTATTTATCAATGAATTATGCGCATTTCAGTGATTTTAGGATGTGGCCCTTATATGCAAGCTATATCCAATTGTGGACTGATCCGGAAAAAATTTCACTGAATGATTTATATCTACATACAGAACATATTCACCTCGAGTTCTACCCTGATAACTTTATTAATCAATGAATTATGCGCATTTGAGTGATTTCCGGATGTGGACCTTATATGGGAGCTACGACCGATTATGGAGCGATCCGAAACAAATTTCGTAGAGTAATTCATATACACTCAAAACGAATTTTATCCAGATAGCTAAATTTATCTATGAATTATGCTCGTTTCAGTGATTTTCTGATGTGAACCTTATATGGGAGCTATGATCAATTATGGACCGACCCGGAAAAAAATTCCGTGGAATGATTTATGTACATACACAACATATTCATGGCGAATTTTATCCATAACATAATTAATCTATAGATGAAAAAATAATCTGTGACAAAATTTGTCGAATTATCTTTGGTAGTTTCTGAAAAAACTACGCAAGAATTAGGGAAAAAAACTTAATTTTATTTAGGTAGTCTGAAATTCTTACTCGTAACCTTTTACGTTGTGAACCGATTTTGCTGATCAATACCAAACTGCTTAGGAAAACAATGAATATTCTCAGTGAATTTGGTTGATTTCATTTGCTTAGTTTTAACGTGAGCGTGTTTTAACCAGACAGACAGACGGACATAGCTAAATCGACTCAGAATTTGATAAGGACCCAGAATATATATACTTTGTTGAGTCTCAGATGAATATTTTTTGGTGTTACACACGGAATGACAAACGTATATATACCCTCTATCACCACTGATGGTGGTGGAGGGTATAAAAATATCTGAAGAAGTCTTATTTGCTAAATATTAAATTTGAATTATATAAACTTATTACAAATATGTCCTATTATATTTAGTTATTGTTATAATTATGAATTTAACTAGCTACGCGTTGCCCGGGTTTCTTCTAAAATAAAGAGAATATTATTCTGTCTGTGATGACTATACTTTTTTATTAGGTGTCAAAATTCAGCTTATAACGATAAAATAGTTATTATATTTTTCTACATTTTGTATAATACTTAAAGTCAGTTTCTGGACAAAAATGTCCCTTAAAAATTTACAAATTGAAAATGAGCTTTAATTAGGAAATGAAAATGAGCTTTATAGGATAATTTGTAGAAACATTTAGAAAAGTTTTTTGAGAAATTATACTGAAATCAGCATTCTCATCACTGGTAGGGAACTAAGGACACTTTCAAATTTGTTGTTTTATTTTTCCCATGTGCAGTTGATTTAAAGAATTGTTCAGTTTAAATTCGGTCACACTGCACTTTGAATTGTAGTGCCGCTGGTGTATAGAGACAAAAGGCTTCGGGGCATTTTACTAACTACAAAAATACGTACCATTAACCGTACAAAATTTCAAGCGATTTTCTTCCTGTTTGAAAAAGGCAATTGAAGAAACTCTGAAACGATTATGAAACATTCTGCATAAAATTATGAAAAATTTGAAAGATTTCAAATTCCTTTAAAAATAACAAAATTAAGTTTTTTTTCTGTTCTAAAAAATATGATGAATGATGAAAACAAAACAACTTTTAATTTGACAAACAATTTTGAGTAGTTCATTAAAGAGTAAAACCACCGTTTTTGTCTCATCATTGTTTCTCAAAAATACATCCATTTATACAAAAGTATGTTTAATCATTTTGGGCCATAATCATAGTCATCAAAAAAGTATACTTTAAGTATCATTTATTAAAATGTATACTTTTCAGCTACTATAGACGAGAAAAAGCTTACTTTTTCGGCTAAAGTCAGTTTTATACTTATAACAAGCTGCAGTTATTTTGGACAAAGTTAACATCACTTTAACTCTATCAGCTGTTTGTCATTTATCAAAAGTTACAAAATCAAAACAAACCAAAAACAAGTTAGAGTGCTATATTCGGCTATGCCGAATCTTAAATACCCTCCACTAGCAAGCTACTTTTTATTAAAACTCATTTAAATATCTAATTTTCAGTATTGAGGGTACTAACATTTATGCATATGTCAAACTAATTTTAATAAGGTCGAGAAAAATGTATATTAATTCCGTAGAATTATTTATATATACAAAATACACATTTATGTCGAATTTTATCCCGATAACTTTGATTGTCAATGTGCATTTGAGTAATTTTCGGAAATGGTCCTTATATGGAAATTGTGACCAATTATCGACCGATAAGGAAAAAATTTCGTATAATGATTTATATGCCAAAAAAAAAAAAAAAAAAAATTAAATTCGAATTTCACTATAATATATTTACTAATTAATGAAATATGTGCGTTTAGGTGATTTTCGGAAGTGCTTTATATGTATACGAGCTATGACCTTACACAAAACATATTTTTGTCGAATTTTATCAAGATATCTTTATTTGATAATGAAATATGTGCGCTTAAGTGATTTTTTTGAAGTGGACTTTATATAGGAGCTATTACCAATCCGGAAAAATTTCGAAGAGTGATTCATTTAAGATAAAACATATTTGTGCCAAATTTTATCTAGATAACTTTATTTAACAATTAAATATGTGCGTTTAAGTGATTTTCGGAAGTGGGACTTATATGGGAGCTATGACCAATAATGGACCAATCCGGGAAAAAAGTGGTAGAATGATTTATATGCACACAAAATATATTCAAGTCGAATTTTATCCTTATAGTTTTAGAATTTAATGAAATATATGCGTTTAAGTGATTTTCGGAAGTGGACCTTATATGGGAGCTATGACCAATTATGGGCCTATCCGGAAAAAATTTTGTAGTGTAATTCATATTAAGACAAAATATATTTATGTCGAATTTTATCACGATAGCTTTAGTTCACAATGAAATATGTGTTTTTAAGTGATTTTCGGAAGTGGGCCTTATATGGGAGCTATGACGAATAATGGACCGATCCGTAAAAAAATTACTTAAAACATACTTGTGTCGAATTGTATTCCGATAGCTTTATTTGACAATGAAATATATGCATTTAAGTGATTTTCGGAAGTGGGAACTATGACCAATAATGGACCGATCCGTAAAAAAATTTGTAGAATGATTCATATTTAGACAAAACATATTTGTGTCGAATTTTATCAAGATAGCTTTATAATTCAATGAAATATATTAGTTTAAGTGATTTTCGGAAGTGGACTTTATATAGGAGCTATGACCAATTATGGGCCTATCCGGAAAAAAATTCGTAGAGTGATTCATATTTAGACTAAACATATTTGTGTCGAATTTTTTAAGATAGCTTTATTTGACAATGAAATATGAGCTTTTAAATGATTTTCGGAAGTGGGCCTTAAATGGGAGCTATGACCAATAATGGACCGATCCGAAAAAAATTTGGTAGATTGATTTGTATGTACACAAAACATATTTAACTCGAATTTTATCACAATAGCTTTATTCATCAATGAAATATGTACGTTTAGGTTATTTTCGGAAGTGGACCTTATATGGGAGCTATGACCAATTGTGGACCGACTGAGATCTACGTTGATTGTATGATTTCTGTTCATATTATATTTGCATGTACAAAATTTTGTGTTGATACCGATATATTTGAGGGAGTTATAAACGATAAACTAATTTCCGGGAATATATACCTTTGTATCTTGAACATAATTGATCACTGGCCTAAAAAAATAATGTGTGACAAAATTCATCGAAATATCTTTGGTAGTTTCTGAGAAAACTTCAAAAGAATGTTGAAAAAAACGTAATTTTTTTCGAGGTAGTCTGAAATTTTTACTCACAACTTTTTATTTTTTACCGATTTTGCTGATTTTCAATACCATACTGCTTAGGATAATAATAAATATTTTTGGTGAATTTGGTTGATTTCCTTTGCTTAGTTTTAATGTGTGCGTGTTTTACACAGACAGACGGACATAGCTAAGTCAACTCAGAATTTGATAAGGACCCAGAATATATATACTTTGTTGGGTCTTAGATGAATATTTCTTGGTGTTACACACGGAACGACAAACTTATATATACCCACTATCACCACTGATGGTGGTGGAGGGTATAACAAAGTGTATGAATTATGTTATTATACCCTCCAAGGTCTTTCGAAAATCACTTAAATGAACATATTTCATTGTTAAATAAAGCTATCGGGATAAAATTCTACATGAGTATGTTTTGTGTATACATAAATATTTACGGAATTTTTCTCCGGGTCGGTCCATAATTGGTCATAGCTCCTATATAAGGTCCACATCCGAAAATCACTTAAACGAGCTTAATTCATAGATAAAGAAAGCTATCTGGATAAAATTCGACATGAATGTGTTTTGTGTATATATGAATTACTCGACGAAATTTATTCCGGATCGGTCCATAATCGGTCATAGCTCCCATATAAGGAAAATCACTTAAATGCGCATAATTCATTGATAAATAAAGCTATCAGGGTAGAACTAGAGGTGAGTATGTTTTGTATATAGATATAAATCATTCAGTGAAATTTTTTCCGGATCAGTCCATAATTGGTACTAGCTCCCATATAAGGTCAACATCCTAAAATTATTTAAACAAGCTTAATTCATTGATAAATAAAGATATCGGGATAAAATTCGACATAAATATGTTTTGTGTATATATGAATTAGTTTACGATTTTTTTTTTCGAATAGGTCCACAATTGGTCATATCTATCATATAAGGTCCACATCCGATAATCACTTAAATGCGCATAATTCATTGATAAATAAAGCTATCAGGGTAAAACTCGATGTGAATTTGTTTCGTATATATGTATATAAATCATTCGTGAAAATTTTCCACATCGGTCCATAACTGGTTACAGCTTCCATATAAGGAATTTTTTCAGTATCGGTCCATAACTAGCTCCCATATCAGGTTCACTTCTGAAAACCACTTAATACCACATAACTTATTATTAAAAATGACATGAGTATGTTCTGTGTATAGATAAATCATTTTGATTATTTTTTTCGAATTGGTCCATTATTGGTCATAGTGCCCATATAAGTTATCGGCAGGATCGGCACATAATAGGTCATAGAATAATCGGTCGGTATCTGAAAATCACTTAATACAAATGTTTCTGGGACTAATCAAGATTAGTTACATACATACGTGCATTGAGAAGTTACAAAATGATAAATAGTATCTTAATTACGGAAACAAAACATATGCCGGGTTTAACAGTTCCCCATAAGGGAAATAAAGTACTTTAGTTTTAAAATACATACTTAAGTAAAATTTCTTTCCTTAGTATAAACTTTTTTGTAAGCTTGAACGTAAATTTGGTATAATAATTGTTTTACAGAAAGTTGGCGTAAGAAGGAGCGTGGCGTCCGATCCAGATCTTGTATAGTTTATAGTTCCTCCTGAGGTCAGACCTATCGGTATACCAAATTTCATGTAAAACGGTTCAGTAGTTTTCTGTAAGTCTCGAATGAAATTTTTGTATAACAATTATATAGAAAAATGTAAGCATAAGAGGAATCGTAACGTCCAATCAAGATTTTATGTAGCCTATTGTTCCACATAGAATAGAACTATTAGGTTCTAAATTTCATGTAAATCGGTTCAGTAGTTTGGGCGTGAAAGCGTAACAAACAGACAGTCTCTTTCATGTAATTATAGGATAGGATATAGGTAAGGATAGTTTTATAAAAAGTGGGCGTAGAAAGGGGCGTGGCATCAGATCAAGGCCTTATATATAACCTATAGTCCTTTTAGACCTTATACCAATCGGTATGTAAAATTCCATGTAAATCGGTTTAGTAGTTTTTGCATATTGTGATTGCAAAATTGGTGTAATAATAGTTTTACAAAAAGTGGGCGGAAAAAAGGGCGTGGCATCCGATTATGATCTTATATAGCCCATTGCTCCTTTTGGGGTTAGACCTATTAGCGGTCCAAATTTTATGTAAATCGGTTCAGTAGTTTTGCCGTGAAAGCGTAACAAACAAACACACAAACAAACAGTCTGTTTTATATATTTATATATAGCATATTATACGTTTTGAAGATGTAATGTGTCGTACTGTTCATTCCAAAACATTCATTATAACAGATTTCAGGAAAATAGAAAAAAGTGAGCATAAGAGGAATCGTGACGTCCAATCATGATTTTATATAGCCTATTGTTCCACTTGGAATATAACTATTAGTGTTCTAAATTTCATGTAAATCGGTTCAGTAGTTTGGCCGTGAAAGCGTAACAAACAGACAGTCTCTTTCATATAATTATAGGATAGGATATAGGTAAGGATAGTTTTATAAAAAGTGGGCGTAGAAGGGGGCTTGGCATGAGAAAACTTACATATTTCTTCAAATATTTGATCAATTAAAAAAAAAAATTATGAAAAATTAATAAGAAAGTAGCTGGTGGAGGGTATTTAAGATTCGGCTCAGCCGAATATTATTGATGTATTTGAGCTGGACGCTGATGAGTTTTTTTTGCGATATATACTTCATAAAATAGCAACGCACTTTTTAATAAGTTTATTTTTCTTTAAAATGTTAAAATAACAATTTATATTTTTTTTTTTTTCCGGGTTTTAATTAGGATGGCGGTACATTAAGCACTCATATTGCCAGGTTATCACACGTTTTATCCAGAGAAAACCCCACCAACCGACCTATACCTTCATATAGGAAGTTGGAGCATCCGGACTTAATTTCATCAAAAGTATTAATGGTCTCCACCAGAAAAAAGTTTTAGAGTTTTAATGGTCTCCACCAGTAAATATTTGAGTTTAAATGGTCTCCACCAGGTTATATCGTGAGTATTTTATGGTCTCCACCAGTTAAATACATAACCTCACTCTGAGGTAAAACGAAAGCACGCGTTTAATGAAGACAACGCATAACTTAGAACAGTTATACGAAGTAGTGCATTAAATTAGTGCGGGGTGAGAAGTAATTCTGTCGAAAGCCCAGCAACAAGCACAAGCCTGACCGTCCTTAAGAAATAAAAACGATGACGCGAGAGTTGTTCCCCAACTCAGACCTGAATTACAACTGATAAACACGAATTTATATTTTGTTTATTTCTTGGTTCTTTTATTGCATCAGCTGTGCAGAGATGCCACTTATACAGTATTTATACCAGTTTGTATACAAAATTTCAAACATTTTACTAAGCACCCACTTAAAGCTGGCTCAACTATTATTAATTTCCACTGTAGTTAAGAAACAGTTAGTAACACGTTTAAATATTAAAGTTGTTTTTAAAAAGAACCGACTTTAGTGTTTGACTATGATTATGGGCCATTATTTTTATTCATTAGCTTTTATACATCCACACTAAAGTTCTGACTGAATTTAGACACCACTTATTAAATCCGAAGAAATAAAGGTCAAATATCGTTAGATGTACAAAGCAGATACCCAAATAATTTTACTTATTAAAATATCCACGTCTTCCTCAAAAAAAATTTCGGAATTTGTAAATAGTAAATGAAAAATGTGTGCTGGAGTTATTCAAAATTATTATTTAATTTGAAAAGCTTAGAATAAATACGGCGCTACATACAGAAAAAGTTGTGCAGAATTTTTGGTTCATAACTTTCTAAAAGTATAAAAAGATATCGAAAGATCCATTTATCCAAATTTTATATGAACAATGCTTTCTATGCATCGTTTGAGAGGTCTACCTATATAAGAGTTGCAAAAGTGCTGTCTTTCGGGACACTCTAATGAGTAGTCAAATACATATCTTCATGGTTTTTTAGATTTGAGCTGCATTTGAAAAATGGAAACCGAATTTATATCAAGATAATTTTTTGATGGCATATTTAACTGAGTTATTTAAAGTAATTTTTTAAAGAGTTATACGAGTATAAATAGAAATTTTAAGGGGAGATATGAATGATTTTCTAGATAGATTTAGGTGGTAAAAGAAGGAACCACAGCCGATTTAAAATTCGAATTTAAGTGAAAAAGTAATATGAATATTGTTACGATTTCCTTTTTTTTTGAAACGTATTCAAAGTTAAAATTGTGAGAAAATAAACATATTTTTCAATTTTCATTTCTCAAATGAATGTATATTTTTGAATCTATGTATTTCACTCAAGTAATATTGCTTTCCAACTTTAAACTTCTATTATACACTTTATATTTTTAATCTCGACATTTACAATGATGTTAATAAGGGTTCATCATCAAATTCTAGCATGCTACAAAATTGTTTTCTCTGCCAACTCAATGCGTATACGAAGTCGAAAAAACATATGTAGGGTAGAAGGGCGACAATACGCCACTTTTTTTTGAGGCGGCCTCAAATTAAAACCACAATATATATTCTTAATTTTTTTCTTGGTTCGGATACTTAGATATGTTGGCTTTAGTTTTATTCCTTTCAATCTTTCCTAAGTCCCCCACATGTACATATTTTTTTAACTTTTCCGCACTGACCAAAAACCGCATTTACCGCCCCATCCATGGGGTAAATGCGCCAATGGGATGGGGCAGATTTGTCATTAGTAAAATAAAAGAAAAAATTACAAAAATAACAAGCGTGGCCGACCATATGATACCCTACACCAGTTATGAATATTAAATGTGATTTGTTTTTCATAATAAAGCATTTATCTTCAATATTCCCTTGTTCCGATAATTTCATCGCAATATTTGTGTTTATAAATTAATTTGGGACATTCAAGTAATTTTCTGATGAGGACTTTGGGACTTATGGGAGCTAGGGTCAAATGGGGCCCGATCTTTATGAAATTTGGCAGGGTCATCAAGACTTCTATAAAACTTAGTTGTGCCGTATTTTATCGATATATCTGTATATTTAACATAATTATGAGCTCAGAAGCCCTTTTCGGGGGTTTCTGTTCTATGGGAGCTAGGTGAAATAATGGACCGATTTCAACCATTTTCAATAGGCTTCGTCCTTGGGTCAAATAAAACGTGCGTGCCAAATTTCATCCAATTATCTTGAAAATTGCGACCTGTACCTTGCGCCAGCTGGCTGGCTGGCTGGCTGTCCATGTAAACCATGTATATTTTAACCAAATTTTGTTCTACATCACAAGCAATACATATATTTGGCGCATGTGCCCCACGGGCAGTTCTGGGGTTTAGTTTAAATTTTTTTAAAGCAGATCATTTAATGATATTGCATTTACTTTATTCTCATCAAAAGTCAAAACCTGTTTTTACTACGCACTTTTTATTACGCAAATAATATGCAAATCAGATCAAGATCAGTATCAAAGATAAAGTGATTGAGTCAACAAGTGACCAAACAATTAAATCAACAAACGTTTAAAAAGTTCAATTAATATATTGAAACACCAATTAATTAGTATAAATTTTATAAAAAATTGTGCAATTCTCCTTTTGAAAAAATAAAGAAAGTATTAATAAAATCTATTTTCGATATAATACCAATTTCCTATATTTCAACATCTTTTTCCATGTTTTGTGAATTCTCTTTAAAGGTAAAGTCTCGATTAGGACAAGGTTCTCAAATCAAAATCATCATTTTATATGAAGCTAATTTCACCAATACCACAATAATTTTATTCGAAATCCTTGAATATTTGTGGAAAACTGCAGAAGGGCCATTAACGGACTTAAGAAGTATTCCACCTGAACACGTGGGGAAATTTTTTTTACGTGTGGAAACCTCACCTAGACTTGAAAAGCAAACCTAAACGTATTTATAATTATCTGATATAAATATAAAAATTTGACTAAATTAATTAACTAAAAACACGAGAAAGCTAACTAAATACTTAAAAATTTTAAATTAGAAATGCTAATATACTAAATTTATTACATTCTTATTATAGACCTAACCTAAGCCTAAACTACTTAAAACTATTAAATATTTTAAAATGTTCTAAAAACTAAACTTAAATTTAATAATTTACCTAAATATTTCTAAATATCAAGAATTTACTATACCAAAACTTGTTCAAAGTAAATAATCTACTTAGAACATTAAAAATTTTTGAATTTTGAATTAAGACGAAAAACCTACAATGTGAAACAAATTTTGAATTATAAAATCTATTTAAAATTCTAATCAATGTAAATATTAAATCTATTTCATATCATAAGTATTTGATCAAATTATTCAGATATACAAATGCTTCTAATATACATATATCAAAAAAAAAAAAAAAATCATTTTAAAAAAATTGCAAATAATTTTTGAAGACATTACTACTGAATTTATTTAATTTTCCTAATTGAAGTTTTAAAATGAAAATGTCATAAATATCAATACAAAACATAATTTTGTCTAATTAATTCTTCTTAAGAAATTAAAAGCATTTGTATGAATAATTTCTGCTAACACTGTAATTTAAACCCAGACTATCTTTTATTACTTTTTTTTTTTCTGTACCATCCAAAACAAATTAGGTATGTACGTATGTAAATAATTATAAATTACAAAAAAAAAATATGTAAGAATTTCTTTTTAAAGCAAACAACAACAAGAAAATCACCATTGTCGTCTTCTCTTGCCGGGCCCTTCAATCGAGAGAACGTTAAAATGGAACATCAGAAAATTTAGTTGTGAGTAACGAAATATTGATCTTTATTGTTTTTTTGTAATTACATATATTATTACGTACTATTATTGCTTCTGTCCGTCCGTTTCCAAACCGTTCCCCTACAATCATTCATAATTTGTACATTAAATATAATATTTAAAAGAGTCTGGATTTAGTTTCATATCATCACCCTATGTGTAATGTTCAAGAGTTAGACTTAAGCCTGTTCTTATTTTCTTTATTTTGCTTTATGCATATTTTGTTTACATTCAATAAATTATTTTGTTAGATATTGTAAAATGCAACTATAACTTTTTTTCTTTAAAGGGAAGGAAAACTAAAGGTAAATTGTAACAAAATGTAATGTAGTTTGTCAGTCTATATTAGGGACAGATATTAAATATAATCTAGGGTAAGTTGTCTGTCAAGGCGTTGACTGTTAGTCATTTGGGTGGGAATTAAATTACCCTTTATGGTATCACACCGGGAAATTTATGTAAATGCCTCTTTAACTCTGTATATCTTCAACCAATGCATTATTTTTTTCAGGATTGATGTCGTCTTATTATTCATATAAATGAAAACCAAGCGTGTAACATATATGGCGCCCAACGGAAAGGCTACTACTAAAATAGCATTAGTCTCTTTAGAACTGAAAACAAGTATTGACAATATTCTTCTATAATATTTACTTATAGGATTAAAGAATTTTTACATTCCTTTGTATAAAGAGTTAATACCATCAACTACAATTATTTTTCTCAGTAAAAGTCCTAGATATTTAGAACATTAGAGTTTTGAATCTAGACGCTATACTCCAAAATATTGAATCATTGCATTTTAATCCATTTCATATTAATATTTTTTTATAAAGTCCAAGTTCTGAAGATAAATTTCGGACTTCGTTGCGTATAAGTTTTATTAGTTCCCTTTTGTTTCTATTCGAGTCCTTTTCTAAACCAAAATAAGTGTTCGGAAATGTAGCAGTTTAGAAAACAATATACAAGTAGTATTTTAGATACAGTATATCAACCAATTATATATATAGACTGACTGATTCATTTGTTACATTTTCTTATGTTTATCCTTCCCTTAAAACAATCAATTTTTTTTTTATCAATAGTGAGAAACTTTATATATACATAACTTTTATAGTCATTTCTTGTACACATTCTTTCAACCTTTTTAATAAATATATATGTACAGAATTTAAATAAATAAAGAGAAGGCCATTGAATTTACATTTTTCTTCGCTCCCCAACAATTTGTAAAAAACCCTATGTTATTTTCCTATAATGGGAATAGAAACCCGAAATAGTTTTCCATATGAATAGTTCAAATGCACCAGATGCATCCTCATCATTAGATAATAATGTAAGACTAGAAAAATGGAAAATAACGTATGATGGTAATATGTAGTTCCGTTTCCGACTTTATTTTCAAAGTAGAAACTCTAACTGCTCGTTCTCGTTGTTCAGAAAACCATCTTCTCTATAACTATCATGTTTTGCTTGAAGGAAAAGCAGAAATGTGTTAGCTATGCTTCCCTACGCCAGGCGATTATTAAGGAAATTGGTCACTTAGAGTCAGACCATGACATTTTGTTAAAAATTACGACTCGTAAGCAACAAATGAAGGAATCCTATGATGACTTTCATACGAATATCATATCTATGAATGCCCGCCTAAGAAATCCTATGTCAGAGTTGACTCTAATAGATATTATGAAGAAAAATTTGTCTCCAAATTTGAAATTCCTTTTGTTTAATTCTTCTCCTAAATCATGAGACGATTTAATAGAAATTGCTCGTAACGCTGAAATTATTCTTCGAGATAATAAATTTTATAGCCCATATTTTGTTAGTACTAGAAACATTAGTGAAATAGAACCAAATCCTAATGATAGTGATGAAGTTGATAGTTTTGACCCTCAAATTGATGCGATTCAATTCTCCAAACGCATTTCTAAGCCAGACTATTTTGGAATTAAATGCTGGAATTGTCTCAAACTAGGACATTCCTACATATATTGTTCAGAGGAGATTCGATCTCCATTCTGCTTCAAATGCGGTCAAAAGGGTGTATTAACACCAAAATGTCCTAACAATCATTTTCAGGGAAACCACAAAACAGGCGAGTTGACTGCCGGGGACACTTGTCTGCCCTATCAAACCCCGAGCTCCAGAACAAATTAAGCGTTGATTATGAATCTTCCTCTAATAAAAAATCTACCCATGAAATCTCCACACAAACTGACTTATTCAAATACGATTCAAACGAATATACACAAACAAAATCCCAAAATATATTGCCCCATATAAATGCAGTCGAATTAGTTGTCCATCTAAGAGGATTGTTAAATGTAGAAAACGCTTCCAAAGACGAAGACAAGCTCGAAAAATCTTAGAGTCTATAATTTTATCCGGTTCTGATTCGCGTCCTTTTGCAAAAGTTTCCATTTTGGATCAAACTTTAGTTGGATTATTAGATTCAGGAGCTAGTATATCGGTATTAGGGAAAAATTCATTGTCGTTTTTAAACCGTCTTATAAGCCCTTATTGTCATAAGTATCCACCGCAGATGGGTCCAAGCGAAATGTAATAGGCTTTTGTACCCTACCTGTAAAGTTTAAAGAAGTTATCCAGAATATAGAGTTTTATATTGTCCCTTCTCTGAATCAGGAAGCCAATTTTGGTATAAATTTTTGGAAAGAATTTGGCTTGGCTCCTGATGTTCTTAATGTATCTGCTTTAGATATGGATACATGTAGTGATGTTGGCGAATCTTTGCACTTTAATACTCTTAATCCAGAGCAAAAACTAATTCTTGAAAAAACTATTTTACTTTTTCCGTCATTTGAAAAACTGGGTCTAGGTTGCACGGACCTTTTAGAACACCACATAGAAACAAGTAACTCTGCCCCTATAAAACTCAAGCATTATCCACTTTCACCTCCTAGACAGGAAGAGGCATACAGAGAAATAGACAGACTCTTATCCATGGGAGTTATAGAGGAGTCTAATTCGCCGTGGTGTGCTCCGGCAGTATTGGTTCATAAGCCTGGTAAAGTAAGATTGTGCATTGACTCGCGAAACTTAAATGAAATTACAAAAAAAGATTCGTACCCTTTACCACATATTGGTGGTCTACTTAGCCGTCTTAAGGATACATTTTTCATAAGTGGCATCGATTTGAAGGATGCTTTCCTTCAAATTAAATTGACCGAATCATCGAAAGAGAAAACGGCCTTCGTGGTCCCCGGGAAACCCCTATACCAATACAAAGTGATGCCATTCGGCCTTTGTAATGGTCCACAGACCATGAGTAGACTCATGGATCGTGTTATTCCATCTCGTCTACGAGAAAACGTTTTCGTTTATCTCGATGATCTTTTGGTCTGTAGTTCTACTTTTGATTCTCATATAAGTCTCCTTAAAGAAGTCGCAGAATGTCTGAAGGCGGCAAAACTTACAATAAATGTCTCCAAAAGTAAGTTTTGTCAGATCGAGATAAAGTACTTAGGATATCGTGTAGGAAATGGATGTCTCAAGGTAGACACCGAAAAGGTTGAATCGATAACCAATTTCCCCCTCCCCAAAACACCAAAACAGCTTCGACGCTTTATAGGAATGGCAAATTGGTACCGAGCGTTTATTAGAAATTTTGCTGATCTTGCCGGCCCTCTTACATATTGCTTGAAGAAATCAACTCTACCATTTTCTTTAACGGACCTTGCGATTCAATCTTTTGAAAAATTGAAATATGCGCTCTCTTCTGCCCCAGTTTTAATCCAACCAGACTTCACTAAGGAGTTTATTATCCAGTGTGATGCCTCCACTACTAGCATTGGCGGTGTTTTATGTCAACTAGATAGTGAAGGTAGAGAAAGACCCATCGCCTACGTTTCCCAAAAACTCAACCGCTGTTAGAAAAACTATTCTGTAACGGAGTTAGAGTGTATGGCTGCAGTTGTCTGTGTACAAAAATTTCGTCCGTACATAGAGGGTTTACCGTTTCGCATAATAACTGACCACTCCAGCCTAAAATGGCTTATGTCTCAGAGGGACCTTAGTGGCAGATTAGCACGGTGGTGTCTTAAACTCCAAGTATTCGATTTTAAAATAGAGCATAGAAAGGGTTCTATGCATATAGTTCCTGACGCACTATCAAGACAAGACATAAATGAGTTACAATTGAAAGATATTCCTATTGAAATTAGTCTCTCTGCACCTGAGTTCAACGATGATGAATATCAGAAACTTCGGAAAAACGTAGTTGAGAACAAAAATTCACTGCCTGACATGTCCATTGAAAATAATTTAATTTATAAAAGGGTTAATTTTAGACAAGGTATCCCTGAGGAAGAGGATAACTTATGGAAACTTTGGGTTCCAAAATCTTTGGCACAAAATGTTATCCAATCTACCCATGACTCAGTGGTGTCCTGTCATGGTGGATATTGTAAAACGCTAGCTCGTATTAGGCAGAAATATTATTGACCATCAATGACTAAGGATGTAAAAGCTTATTTAGATAATTGCGATTTGTGTAAAATGGTAAAGTCTAGCAATAAAATATTGAGGGCACCCATGGGAAATCAATTTGTAACAAGCCGGCCATTCGAGCGCTTATATTGCGACTTCCTCGGACCATATCCCATGACCAAAGCTAAAAACACATATATCTTCATTGCCTAGACCATCTTACGAAATTTGTATTTCTGAAAGCTTTAAAAAATGCTACATCCGCAAACGTTATTCTTTTTTATCAGGAGGAGGTATTTCCTACCTTTGGCGTTCCGAAATTTATACACAGTGATAACGGCAAACAATTTGTATCTAAAGAAATGTCCGATTTTTTCTCTTTGTATGGGATTAAACACATAAAGACTGGGTTTTATGCACCCCAATCAAACGCCTCTGAAAGGGTAAATAGAGAGATTATTACAAAATAAAGAATTTTTATGCAAAATAATGACACTCATTCCGACTGGGACAGATATATTCCGCAAATTCATTCCATTTTAAGGAGTGATTTTCATTCAGTTATTAAATGCTCACCATATTATGCTTTGTTTGGGCAAAACATGATGCAACATGGTACTTCCTACGATATTTTGGAGAAAATAAGTAATTTAAACGAATAGGATACAGTCGTTTTGGAACGTGTAGATAGGATAAACAGAATACGTGAGCAAATTCGTCAAAATCTTAAGACAGCTCATGAGAAAGCCAGCAAAAGTTACAATTTAAGATCTAGAACTAGACCATTTCAAAAGGGACAAATTGTTTTTCGACGTAACTTTGGTCTCAGTAATATGGCAAAGGGTATTAATGCCAAATTTATGAAAAAATTTCTTAAATGTCGCGTAAAGGATAAGGTAGGTAATTGCCTCTATGACCTGGAAGATCTGAACGGTAAATATATAGGTCGATTTCATACTTCAGATATTAAGTCTTAATAAGCCCGGCTACGTGGGTCGTGCCACACGGACCGAAATTATCTTTTGCACTGTGAAAACAAAAATTTGAAAAAAAAGAAAAAAAAAAAAAACTTACAAACAAGGCGTTCGTCTAACTATTTTGGGAAAATACCAGACGAAGCAGATTTGTTACGATTTCCTTTTTTTTTTTTTGAAACGTATTCAAAGTTAAACTTGTGAGAAAATAAACATATTTTTCAATTTTCATTTCTCAAATGAAAATATAGAAAAATACATATTTCCTTTAAAATGTATATTTTTGAATGTATGTATTTCATTCAAGTAATATTGTTTTCCAACTTTAAACTTCTATTATACACTTTATATTTTTAATCTCGACATTTACAATGATGTTAATAAGGGTTCATCATCAAATTCTAGCATGCTACAAAATTGTTTTCTCTGCCAACTCAATGCGTATACGCAGTCGAAAATACATATGTATGTAAAAGTGTATGTTCACTTTGTTACACTCTCCACTTTTATTACCATATATGGTAATAATTTCGTTTTTTTATGACCCTTATTGCAAATATTTTTGTCTTTTTTCGCAGCAGATCATTTAATGATATTGCATTTACTTTATTCTCATCAAAAGTCAAAACCTGTTTTTACTACGCACTTTTTATTACGCAAATAATATGCAAATCAGATCAAGATCAGTATCAAAGGTAAAGTGATTGAGTCAACAAGTGACCAAACAATTAAATTAACAAACGTTTAAAAAGTTCAATTAATATATTGAAACACCAATTAATTAGTATAAATTTTACAAAAAATTGTGCAATTCTCCTTTTGAAAAAATAAAAAAAGTATTAATAAAAAGTTAAATAAAAATTTCCTATATTTCAACATCTTTTTCCATGTTTTGTGAATTCTCTTTGAAGGTAAAGTCTCGATTAGGAAAACTCCAGAAGGGCCATTTACGGACTTAAGAAGTATTCCACCTGAACACGTGGGGAAATTTTTTACGTGTGGAATTTAATTTATTACATACTTATTATAGACCTAACCTAAGTCTAAACTACTTAAAACTATTAAATATTTTAAAATGCTCTAAAAACTACACTTAAATCTAATAATTTACCTAGATATTTCTAAATATCAAGAATTTACTATACTAAAACTTGTTCAAAGTAAATAATCTACTTAGAACATTAAATATTTTTGAATTTTGAATTAAGACGAAAAACCTACAATGTGAAGACTAATTTTGAATTATAAAATCTATTTAAAATTCTAATCAATGTAAATATTAAATATATTTAATATCATAAGTATTTGATCAAATTATTCAGATATACAAATGCTTCTAATATACATATATCTAAAAGAAAAATTTTCATTTTAAAAAGTTGCAAACAATTTTTGAAGACATTACTACTGAATTTATTTAATTTTCCTAATTGAAGTTTTAAAATGAAAATGTCATAAATATCAATACAAAACATAATTTTGTCTAATTAATTCTTCTTAAGAAATTAAAAGCATTTGTATGAATAATTTCTGCTAACACTGTAATTTAAACCCAGACTATCTTTTATTACTTTTTTTCTGTACTATCCAAAACAAATTAGGTATGTACGTATGTAAATAATTATTAATTACAAAAAAAATATGTAAGAATTTCTTTTTAAAGCAAACAACAACAACAAAATCACCATTGTCGTCTTCTCTTGCTGGGCCCTTCAATCGAGAGAACGTTAAAATGGAACATCAGAAAATTTAGTTGTGAGTAATGAAATATTGATCTTTATTGTTTTTTTGTAATTACATATATTATTACGTACTATTATTGCTTCTGTCCGTCCGTTTCCAAACCGTTCCCCTACATTCATTCATAATTTGTACATTAAATATAATATTTAAAAGAGTCTGGATTTAGTTTCATATCATCACCCTATGTGTAATGTTCAAGAGTTAGACTTAAGCCTGTTCTTATTTTCTTTATTTTGCTTTATGCATATTTTGTTTACATTCAATAAATTATTTTGTTAGATATTGTAAAATGCAACTATAACTTTTTTTCTTTAAAGGGAAGGAAAACTAAAGGTAAATTGTAACAAAATGTAGTTTGTCAGTCTATATTAGGGACAGATATTAAATATAATCTAGGGTAAGTTGTCTGTCAAGGCGTTGACTGTTAGTCATTTGGGTGGGAATTAAATTACCCTTTATGTTATCACACCTGCAAACTGCCAAATATAGCTAGTCGGAAAATCTATGTAAATGCCTCTTTAACTCTGTATATCTTCAACCAATGCATTATTTTCTTTCAAGATTGATGTCGTCTTATTATTCATATAAATGAAAACCAAGCGCGTAACAATATAGTAAAATCGGTTCACGACGTAAAAAGTTATCAGTAAAAATTTCAGTAAAAAATAAAGTTTTTTTTCCCAATTCTTAAGTAGTTTTCTCAGAAACTACCAAAGATATTTCGATGAATTTTGTCACACATTATTTGTTTGTGCCAGGGATAAAGTATGTTCAAACTCATAACAATTGTTCCAATATTTCCCATAGTCCCCATACAAAGGTGTATATTCGCGGATATAAGTTTATCGTTAATAACTCCCTCAAATAGATCGGTATCAACACAAAATTTTGTACATACAAATATAATATGAATATAAATCATAGCTCCCATGTAAGGTCCTCTTCCAAAAATCACTTAAACACACATATTTCATTGACAAATAAAGCTTTTGTGATAAAATTCGAGCTGAATATGTTTTGTGTACATACAAATCATTCTACCAAATTACTTTTCGGATCGGTCCATTATTAGTCATAGCTGCCATATAAGGCCCACTTCCGTAAATCATTTAAACGCACATATTTAATTGTCAAATAAAGGTATCTTGATAAAATTCGACACAAATATGTTTCGTCTATATATGAATCACTCTACGAAATTTTTTACGGATAAGACCATAATTGGTCATAGCTCCCATATAGGGTCCACTTCCGAAAATCATTTATACGCATATGTTTCATATCGGTATAAAATTCAACTTGTATGTTTTGTATACGTATAAATCATTCTAACAATTTTTCCCCGGATCGGTCCATTATTGGTTATAGCTCCCATATAAGGCTCTCTTCCGAAAATCATTTAAACTCACATATTTCATTGTTAAATAAAGCTATCTTGATAAAATTAGACACAAATATGTTTTGTGTACATACATATGAATCACTCTACGAAATTTTTCTGGAGAGGCCCGTAATTGGTCGTAGCTCCTATATGAAGTCAAGTTATCTAAAAATTAGATGTTAAATGGGTTTTAATAAAAAGTAGCTTGCTGGTGGATGGTATTTAAGATTCGGCATAGCCGAATATAGCACTCTAACTTGTTAACTTCTGAGGTTAGACCTATTAAACGCCAAATTTTATGCAAATAAGTTTATTAGTTATGTAGTGAGAAAGTAAAAAAAGAGTTTCATATATATTTATTATTATATATTATAGGTTTTGAAGATGTAATGTGTCGTACTGTTCATGCCACAACATTCATTATAACAGATTTCATGAAAATCGGATCAGTAGTTTTTTGTATGCTTGAACGTAAACTTGGTTTAATGATTGTTTTTCAAAAAGTTGGTGTAAAAAGGGGCGTGGCGTCCGATCCTGATCCTGAGATCTGACCTATCGGTTCAGTAGTTTTCTGTAAGTCTCGAATTAAAATTTTGTATAACAATTACATATATAGAAAAAAGTGAGCATAAGAAGAATCGTGACGTCAAATCATTATTTTATTTAGCCTATTGTTCTACTTTAGAATTGTACTATTAGTGTTCTAAATTTTATGTATCGGTTCAGTAGTTTGTCCGTGAAAGCGTAACAAACAGACTTTCTCTTTTATATAATTATAGGATAAGATATAGGTAAGGGTAGTTTTATAAAAAGTGGGCATAGAAAGGGCGTGGCATCGGATCAAGTTCTTATATATAGCCTATAGTTCTTTCCAAGCTTATGCCTATCGGTATGCAAAATTTCAGGTTAATCGGTTTATTAGTTTTTGCATATTGTGATTGCAAAATTGGTGTAATAATAGCGTGGCATCCGATCAAGATAGCCTATTGTTCCTTTGGGGTTAGACGTATTGCGGTTCAAATTTCATGTAAATCGGTTCAGTACACTTTCCGTGAAAGCGTAACAAACAAACACACAAACAAACAAACAGTCGTTTTATATGTATATAGGATATACATATACAGTTAGTCAACTAATTCTTTTCAATAAGAAAATGTTTAACATTTTATTTAATCAAAATGTAATTTTAAAAACAAATGAGTTGTTTTCATAAATTTTTTAATTGCATATATATTTAGGATATGTTTTCAATTATAATTGATGGAATCGAATCGTAAATATGAAGGATTTCCTACACAAATTACCTTTTGGTAGTGTCAAACAATTGTTTTCAAAACTCTACTATGTAACCGGAAACAGCTAAAATTCTATATAAGCATTGAGAATAAATTTTTTAGTTAATCATTGGTTTTGTTACATTAGTGTAATACCTCGGTTTGCAATTTGGTATCCTCAATCCAAATAAAATATCCCAGATAATATAATTATCTAAAATAATATTCGATTATTATAAAATTATTTCCAGAAAAGAAGATCCGCGATAGAATTCGATAAAATTTGTTGCATGTAAATCAGAAGAGTTTATAATATCATACATCGAGAAATAACTTATGATAAGATAGAGTTTAAGGATGCAGCGGGATAAAATACATATAATTCCTAGTTTGCATGAACAAAATCAGTCTCAAAATCGTGGTAATAATCTTCATATCGGAAAAAATTGCTGAACAACGTGTCTGGTGTCTGCGATGTAATCGTGTCAGTTAAACGCGGTTCAGAAGGTCACAGTGTTTCTAAAATCTGTATTTTCTAAACTTTTTCCTTTTTATACCCTACACCACTATAGTGGGGAGGGTATTATACGTTTGTGCTGATGTTTATAGCACACAAAAATATTGGTCATACACCCACCTTAAAGTATACCGATCGATTCAGAATCACTTTTTGAGTCGAGTAAGACATGTCCGTCCGTCCGTCTGTCCGGCTGGCTGGCTGTCCATGTAAACCTTGTGCGCAAGCACAGTGGGGCAGAATGGAAATTTTTTGGAAATAAATCTGGCATTTCTAAACGGCTGATCCGATCGGGATAAAATTTGGCGTGAGCGTAGCCAAGGAGTATTCGAGTTTAAGTTTTGAAGATGAACCCTGCAGATGCCCCAGGGACGGCGCTGTGGCGGCTCAAAGTAGGGTACCTACGACATATAAAATTTTTAAACTCGTGCCATTTTTTTGTTTTTCACCCAAAGCTGTTTCCGGTTACTCTACTATGTAACCGGAAACAGCTAAAATTCTATATAAGCATTGAGAATAAATTTTTTAGTTAATCATTGGTTTTGTTACATTAGTGTAATACCTCGGTTTGCAATTTGGTATCCTCAATCCAAATAAAATATCCCAGATAATATAATTATCTAAAATAATATTCGATTATTATAAAATTATTTCCAGAAAAGAAGATCCGCGATAGAATTCGATAAAATTTGTTGCATGTAAATCAGAAGAGTTTATAATATCATACATCGAGAAATAACTTATGATAAGATAGAGTTTAAGGATGCAGCGGGATAAAATACATATAATTCCTAGTTTGCATGAACAAAATCAGTCTCAAAATCGTGGTAATAATCTTCATATCGGAAAAAATTGCTGAACAACGTGTCTGGTGTCTGCGATGTAATCGTGTCAGTTAAACGCGGTTCAGAAGGTCACAGTGTTTCTAAAATCTGTATTTTCTAAACTTTTTCCTTTTTATACCCTACACCACTATAGTGGGGAGGGTATTATACGTTTGTGCTGATGTTTATAGCACACAAAAATATTGGTCATACACCCACCTTAAAGTATACCGATCGATTCAGAATCACTTTTTGAGTCGAGTAAGACATGTCCGTCCGTCCGTCTGTCCGGCTGGCTGGCTGTCCATGTAAACCTTGTGCGCAAGCACAGTGGGGCAGAATGGAAATTTTTTGGAAATAAATCTGGCATTTCTAAACGGCTGATCCGATCGGGATAAAATTTGGCGTGAGCGTAGCCAAGGAGTATTCGAGTTTAAGTTTTGAAGATGAACCCTGCAGATGCCCCAGGGACGGCGCTGTGGCGGCTCAAAGTAGGGTACCTACGACATATAAAATTTTTAAACTCGTGCCATTTTTTTGTTTTTCACCCAAATACAAAGATTTTTATATTTTGTGAAAGCGCTCGACGAGATCTTGAAAAAACATGCTTGGACATACTACTTATCTCTTATAATATCCGAGTTATAGGCATTTAAAAATTTAGTGATACAAAATTTACCATACCTTGGTCCGCCTTTTTTTGAATACCGGGCGTAATTTTGGACCAAATGGACTCAATTTTTTCTTGTTAGTTAGACAACAAAATTTCCAATAATATAGAAAAAATTTCAGATCAATATCGTTTACAGATCCAAAAATATACGTTTATTAATTTAAAAATTCAAAAAATTTTAGATTTTTGGCGTTTTTTTGCCAAAAATGTGTCTTAACTCTTTTATTAATAAAATAAAATTTTTATTAAGAACATATAACAATTTTATAGTTTTCTAAAATATATCTTTACGCAGAACGCTTTGGCGTAAAAAACTTGTCCTATTTTTTTAAAATGTTGCCACTGCGTCCTTCCGAATATGACCTATTTTTTATCAAAACTTCAACTTTGGGCGACATGTTCTAAAATCCCAAAGCTGGGATCAGAAAACTGAAAGCAGTTTTGGAAACCTCAATATGTTTTCTATTTACTCCAAAAGTATTTTCCCTGCCCTGAAAGAAATGTGGACCCTATGGGCAAAAAAGTAAAAAATCCCATTTTTGGGATTTTCATTCCTATTTTTGGGAATTGCGGGATGCCCTTTGACCTTTTCAATTTTTTTTTTGCATATTCTTATTTGAAATGATAAATTTAACAAGCGTTGAAAATTTCATTGAGTTTCGTTCATAAATAAAGATTTTGTCATATATTACATATTTGTTTAATTTCTAAAACTATGATTTATATCAAAATTTTAATAGGATCGCAGATAGCTACAACAATTTAGTCCATATTTATCCCTTAATATCATTTTTTAGTTAGATATGGAAATTCTCGACCCTATACAAAAAATTTCAAGCCAATATCTCAATTACATTCAAAAATATGTTCATTTAAACCTGTGTCCTTTAATTTCATATTTTTCATATTTTAGTATTAAGTATGACAGAACATACATTTGGTGTTGAATAAAATATTTGGACAATTTTTAAAAATTATTTAGTTAATTATTTTATTAAAGACTATTTTAAGTACCATATTTAATAAATCTAAAATGAAGATTACATTAAAGTTAATGATGTGGAAGCTTGTATTGATATATCATCTTTGCTCGAAAACACAGCATCAAGAATTGTGTCAGACTTTTCAGAAGACCAACTAAGGAAAATTCATAACTGTGATATTGTCTTAATGTGTAAGTGGGGATGTGACGGTTTATCAGCACTTCCAGAATACAAACAAGCTTGTGGAAGTCGGACATTAGCAGACTACAAAAGTGTATTTATGTCATCATTAGTGCCATTACGAATTCGTTCATATTCCCTTAATCCATCATCGTCAAGCATCGGAAATTCATTTGAAGATATATGGATCAATACAACTCCGAGTTCAAAAAATTTTTGTAGACCCATTGGATTTGAATATAGTCAAAGAAAACAACAAAAGATTTAGTGAAATATTTAAAAGATGAAATAAATGCATTGCATAAAAATAAAGGAATTCTCTATTAACGTATCATATCAGCTAAGCTTAACAATGATTGATGGAAAGGTCAGCAATGCCATAACAGAAGCTTCTTCCTTCTGGAGATGCTCAATATGTAATGAGAAAAATTCTCAAATATAAACAAAAGCAGAAGTATTAATGAAGAAGTCCTGTCTTTCGGAATTTCACCACTTCATGCCAGAATACGATTTTTGGATTACTTTTTACACATATCATACGACCTCAAATATAGAAGTGTGCCAGAGAATCTTACTAAATCAACAAAAACTAATGAAGAATTGAAAGAACTGAGAGCTGCGGCAAAAAGCAGAATCCAAAAAGAATTTAAAGTTCAGATGGGATTAAACATCGACAAACCACTTCCAAGTTGCGGTAGTACAAATGACGGTAATACGGCGAGAAGGTTTTTTCGTGATTTTGAAATTACTTCAAAAATAACTGGAATCGACAAGGAGTTGCTTCGAAGAGTTAACACTATTTTAATGGCACTGAATAGTAAACATAAAATTTATGGAAATCGATTTGGGGAATATACATCTGAAATTTCTAAATTACTTGTATCTCTGTATCCATGGAGGGAACTAACACCAACAGTACACAAAGTATTGTGTCATGGTCAAATAATAATTGAATCGAATATTCTTCCACTTGGAGAGTTAACAGAAGAAGCCCAGGAAGCGAGGAATCGAGATTTTAAGCATGTTCAACTATTCAGCTCAAGAAAATGCTCCAGGCAATCACAGAATGAAGATATTTTTAATAGTTTACTTCTATCTTCTGATCCTGTTCTTTCAACTATGCGAAAAAGATGGATTTGTTATGAAACTCTATCATCTCAAAACACGGAAGATTTAAAGGACTTATATTACCTTCTGGATATGTATACCGATATGACAGATTATTTTATAGAAAATAAGTAGTGTTAGGAATTAACTATATAAGTAGGTTGTAAGAATTAATTGTATTATGTTTAAGATAAACAGTTCAAATAAAAAAAGCTATTATACTAACTGATGATATTGTATTAAATTGTGTTTTATATTTCGGTGGGCGGGAAAGGTAATTTGTGTGGGGTGATTTAGGTGTTGTTGTGCGTGGCTCATAATAAAATTATAATTTTTTTTATTTTATATACAATATTATAATAAAATAATTAACTAAATAATTTTTAAAAATTGTCCAAATATTTTATTCAAAACCAAATGTATGTTCTGTCATACTTAATACTAAAATATGAAAAAGATGAAATTAAAGGACACAGGTTTAAATGAACATATTTTTGAATGTAATTGAGATATTGGCTTGAAATTTTTTGTATAGGGTCGAGAATTTCCATATCTAACTAAAAAATGATATTAAGGGATAAATATGGACTAAATTGTTGTAGCTATCTGCGATCCTATTAAAATTTTGATATAAATCATAGTTTTAGAAATTAAACAAATATGTAATATATGACAAAATCTTTATTTATGAACAAAACTCAATGAAATTTTCAACGCTTGTTAAATTTGTCATTTCAAATAAGAATATGCAAAAAAAAAAATTGAAAAGGTCAAAGGGCATCCCGCAATTCCCAAAAATAGGAATGAAAATCCCAAAAATGGGATTTTTTACTTTTTTGCCCATAGGGTCCACATTTCTTTCAGGGCTGGGAAAATACTTTTGGAGTAAATAGAAAACATATTGAGGTTTCCAAAACTGCTTTCAGTTTTCTGATCCCAGCTTTGGGATTTTAGAACATGTCGCCCAAAGTTGAAGTTTTGATAAAAAATAGGTCATATTCGGAAGGACGCAGTGGCAACATTTTAAAAAAATAGGACAAGTTTTTTACGCCAAAGCGTTCTGCGTAAAGATATATTTTAGAAAACTATAAAATTGTTATATGTTCTTAATAAAAATTTTATTTTATTAATAAAAGAGTTAAGACACATTTTTGGCAAAAAAAACGCCAAAAATCTAAAATTTTTTGAATTTTTAAATTAAAAAACGTATATTTTTGGATCTGTAAACGATATTGATCTGAAATTTTTTCTATATTATTGGAAATTTTGTTGTCTAACTAACAAGAAAAAATTGAGTCCATTTGGTCCAAAATTACGCCCGGTATTCAAAAAAAGGCGGACCAAGGTATGGTAAATTTTGTATCACTAAATTTTTAAATGCCTATAACTCGGATATTATAAGAGATAAGTAGTATGTCCAAGCATGTTTTTTCAAGATCTCGTCGAGCGCTTTCACAAAATATAAAAATCTTTGTATTTGGGTGAAAAACAAAAAAATGGCACGAGTTTAAAAATTTTACATGTCGTAGGTACCCTACTTTGAGCCGCCACAGCGCCGTCCCTGGGGCATCTGCAGGGTTCATCTTCAAAACTTAAACTCGAATACTCCTTGGCTACGCTCACGCCAAATTTTATCCCGATCGGATCAGCCGTTTAGAAATGCCAGATTTATTTCCAAAAAATTTCCATTCTGCCCCACTGTGGCAAGGTACAGGCCGCAATTTTCAAGATAATTTGAAGAAATTTGGACCAAACCTGTTTTTTTGGCACAGGGACGAAGCCGATTGAAAATGGTTGAAATCGGTCCATTATTTCACCTAGCCCCCATACAACCGTACCTCCCGATTTGGGCTTCTTATGCCATTATTACGTCAAATATACTATTATCTCTCTAAAAATTGGCACAAATATGTTTTATATCAGTATGGCAATGAAACTCAACATAACTAACTGTTATTTAAAAATATATCCTTTTCTCAAATTGAACGAGTATCGGCCCATGTTTGACCTATACTCCTATATAATTATATATTTATATTTAGAAAATTAGTTTTTACACCCTTCACCTTCGTGAGAAGGGTATATATAAGTTTGTCATTCCGTTTGTAATTTCCAAAATATAATTTTCCGACCCTATAAAGTATATATATTCTGAAGCCTTATATATAGCGGAGTCGATTAAGCCATGTCCGTCTGTCTGTTGAAATCAGTTTTCTGAAGACCCAGATATCTTCGGGATCCAAATCTTCAATAATTCTATCAGACATACTTTCGAGAAGTTTCTTATTTAAAATCAGCAAAATCCGTCCATAAACATCGGAGATATAAGCAAAAATCTGAGACAACCTCTGAAAATTTCATAAAAAATAAGAAACAACAACACTGCTTATTCATTGCGTTGTGTATTTTGTTTTTGTTTTTATACCCTCCACCACCATCAGTGGTGATAGAGGGTATATATAACTTTGTCATTCCGTGTGTAACACCAAGAAATATTCATCTAAGACCCAACAAAGTATATATATTCTGGGTCCTTATGAAATTCTGAGTCGATTTAGCTATGTCCGTCCGTCCGTCCATCTGTCTGTCTGTGTAAAACACACTCACGTTGAAACGAAGCAATATAATTTAACCAAATTCACCCAAAACATTCATTATTATCCGGTACAGTTTGGTATTGAAAATGAGCAAAATCGGTTCACATTGGGAAAAGTTATGAATCAAAATTTAAAACAACCTCGAAAAAAATAAGCATTTTTTACACATTCTGATGTAATTTTCTCGAAAACTATACAAGATAATTTCATGAAAGTCATCATACATTCGTTTCTACACAAGATATTTATTTCTGCTGAAAATTGCCAGCATGGGTCCATAATTTCATATACCTCCCATACAAAAGTGCCTATTCCCGGAAAATGAGTTTTTTGTTAATAACTTTCATCAGAATCTTGATATCTTCACAAAATCTACAAATTAAAATCTTATGTCAATAGAATTCATTGAGAGAAAAAATTCTCTGGATCGGTCCATAATTGGACATAGCTCCCATACAAGGTCCCCTCACGAAAATCACTTAAACGTGCATAACTCATTACTAAATTAAGGTATCCATGTAAAATTTGGTACAGGTATTGCTTATATGCACGGAAATATTTCTGAGACATTTTTTTCCGATCGGTCCATAACTGGTCATGGCTCCCATACAAGGTCCCCTCCCAAAAATTACTTAAACGCACATAACTCATTACTAAATTAAGATATCCATATAAAGTTAGTCACAGGTATTGCTCATATATAGAGAAATATTACTGTGAAATTTTTCTCCGATCGGTCGATAATTGGTCATAGCTCCCATACAAGGTCCCCTCCCGAAAATCACTTAAACGCACATAACTCATTACTAAATCAAGATATCTATATAAAATTTGGCACAAGTATTGCTCACATATACAGAAATATTACTATGAAATTTTTTTCCGATCGGTCCATAATTGGTCATAGCTCCCATACGAGGTCCCCTCCCGAAAATCACTTAAACACACATAACTCATTACTAAATTAAAATATTCATATAAAGTTTGGTACAGGTATTGCTCATATGCACAGAAATATTACTGTGAATTTCTTTTCCGATCGGTCCATAATTGGTCATAGCTCCCATACAAGGTCCCTTACCGAAAATCACTTAAACACACATAACTCAATACTAAATTAAAATATGCATATAAAGTTTGTCACATGTTTTGCTCTCACATATATAAATATTACTATGAAATTTTTTTCCGATCGGTCCATAATTGGTCATAGCTCCGTAGAAGGTCCAATCCCGAAAATCACTTAAACACACATAACTCATTACTAAATTAAAATATCCATATAAAGTTTGGTACAAGTATTTATCTCACATATAGAAATATTACTATGGAATTTTTTTTCCGATCGGTCCATAATTGGTATAGCTCCCGTACAAGGTCCCCTTTCGAAAATCAATTAAACGCACATAACTCATTACTAAATTAAGATATCCATATAAAATTTGGTACAAGTATTGCTCACATATACAGAAATATTATTATGGAAGTTTTTTTCGGATCGGTCCGTAATTGGTCATAGCTCCCATACAAGGTCCCCTCCAGAAAATCACTTAAACGCACATAACTCATTGCAAAATATTGATATATATATACATTTTGCACAAATATTGCTCTTATATACATAAATTACACTATAAAATTGTTTTGCAATCGGTCCATATTTGGTCATAGCTCTCATACTAGGTCCCCTCCAGAAAATCACTTAAATGCACAATATTCATTACCAAATAATGATATAGATACAGAATTCTGAAATTTTGTCTTTATATATGTACATAATTGGTCATAACTCACATACAAGGTCCTTTTCCGAAAATCTCTTAAACACACATTACTCATTACCAAATAAAGCTATTGATACAAAATTTGGCACAAATATTAGTTATGTGTACAAAAATTATATTTCAAGATTTTTTCACGATCGGTTCATAGCATGGGTGCGGTCGGTCCCATACATGTTTCCCTTCAGAAAATCACATAAATACTCATAACTTATTACAAAATTAAATAAATTTTGGGATTTTTTCTATTTAAGACATGAGAAAACTTATTTCTACAAATATTTGATCAATTAGAAAAGTACTAATATCAAAGTAGCTGGTGGAGGGTATTTAAGATTCGGCTCAGCCGAATATAGCACTCTAACTTGTTTTTGATTATTTCGTTTCGTATGTTTGGATGTTTGTGTGTTTCATTGCCATGTGTATGTTGTTTTTGTTTCTTGGTGTATTCGGTTTCGTTTATTTGGATGTCTGTTGTTTTCTTTGCGTTGTGTATTTTGTTTTTGTGTATCGGATGCTTGACTGCCTTTTGTATTTTGTTTTTTGTGTGTTTATTTCGTTTAGCGTTGTTGTTGTTGATTATGTTTTGCTATTGCTATAATAATGATATAGTCGGGAAAATGAAATAATTTAAAATTTTATAAAATTTGTATTTTTAAATACACTATGGTGAAGGGTATATAAGATTCGGCACAGCCGAATATAGCACTTTTACTTGTTTATCAATAAATTGCTTAAATACCTTGGAATTAAGGTAAAATTCAACATAAAAGTTTCTTTATAAAAAAAATTAAAATTTTTTAAAATATACTCATGGTGTAGGGTATTATATGGTAGCACATGCTTGAATATACTTTCCTACTTGTTTAGTATTATTTCAGTGAAGAAGTTAAGTAAATGCAAATTTTAGAAGCATAGTGACCTCTTGAACTTTTCTTAACTGACACTCTTGCACCGCAGACATCAGACACGTTGATCAGCAAAAAAAAATTTTCCGATATGAAGATTATTACCACGATTTTGAGACTGATTTTGTTCATGTAAACTAGGAATTATATGTATTTCATCCCGCTGCATCCTTAAACTCTATCTTATCATAATTTTTTTCTCGATGTATGATATTATAAAATCTTCTGATTTACATGCAACAAATTTTATCGAATTCTACCGCGGAACTTCTTTTCTGGAAATAATTTTATATATATCGAATATTATTTTAGTTAATTCTATTATTTGGGATATTTTATTTGGATGTCAAAATTCTCCCTTAAAAATTTACAAATTGAAAATGAGCTTTAATTAGGAAATTTTGACTAATTTGTAGAAACATTTAGGAGTTTTTTTTGTGAAAAATTATTCTGAAATCAGCATTCTCAACAACTGGTAAGGAACTAAGGATACTTTCAAATTAGTTGTTTTATTTTTCCCATGTGCAGTTGATTTAAATTCAGTTTAAATTCGGTCACACTGTACTTTGAATTGTAGTGCCCCTGGTGTATAGAGACAAAAGGCTTCGGGGCATTTTATTAACTACAAAAATACGTACCATTAAACGTACAACATTTCAAGCGATTTTCTTTCTATTTGAAAAAATACAGGCTTTTGAAGAAACTCTGAAACGATTATGAAACATTCCCCACAAAATTATGAAAAATTTTGAAGATTTCAAATTCCTTTACAAATAACAAAATTAAGTTTTTTTTCTGTTCTAAAAAATATGAAGAATCCTTGAATCTTGACAGAGAAAACAAGACAACTTTTAATTTGACAAAAAAATTTGAATAGTTCATTAAAGAGTAATACCACCGTTTTTGTCTCATCATTGTTTCTCAAAAATACATATTATTTTTATTCATTAGCTTTTATACTTCCACACTAAAGTTTTGACTGAATTTAGACACCACTTATTATATCCGAAGAAATAAAGGTCGTTGGATGTACAAAACAGATATCCAAATAATTTTAATTATTAAAATATCCACGTCTTCCTCTAATTAAAAAAGAATTCGGAATTTTTAAATAGTAAATGAAAAATGTGTGCTGGAGTTATTCAAAATTATTATTTAATTTGAAAAGCTTAGAATAAATACGGCGCTACATACAGAAAAAATTGTGCAGAATTTTTGGGGGATAATTTTCTAAAAGTATAAAAAGATATCGAAAGATGAATTCATCCAAATTTTATATGAACAATGCTTTCTATGCATCGTTTGAGAGGTCTACCTATATAAGATTTGCAAAAGTGCTGTCTTTCGGGACACTCTAATGAGTAGTCAAATACATATCTTTATGGTTTTTTAGATTTGAGCTGCATTTAAAAAATGGAAACCGAATTTATATCAAGATAATTTTTGACATATTTACATATTTACCTGATCATAGATTTTTATTGTTATCTTGATTAACAATAAATTCTCGATTTGTTTAGAAAATACGAGTGATTGCAATTGAGAGTTATTTAAAGTCATTTTTTAAAGAGTTATATAAATAGAAATTTTAAGGGGAGATATGAATGATTTTCTAGATAGATTTAGGTGTTAAAGGAAGGAACCACAGCCGATTTAAAATTCGAATTTAAGTGAAAATGTAATATGAATATATTATTTTCCCTATTTTAGAAGCGGTTTTTGTTCAGTAGTTTTTATTCTGCATACAAATGTGGCTTCGTAGACATTCATTTAAGATCTAATAAAGATTCTGTTTTAAAATAGTTATTTTCTGAGAATATAAAGCAGATTACAGGTTTTTAAATAAAAACAGTTTTCCGGTGGAAAACGCTTTAGATGAAAATCGATTTTTGATAATAAATTAAATTGAATACAGATTTTTATTTTACCTAATCGGAAAGTTACTTAAGGATCTACAAACATTTTAGAGTTTCATATAAAAATAAATTTTTGATTAAAAATTTAACTAAATAATAATTCTCATATATTATGAAAATTATATATCATGTTCTTTAGCATTATAAATGTAACAAAAAGTGGACGGAAAAAGGGCATTGCATTTAATTAAGATCACAGCAGGCCCGAAATTAGTGCTATAGGTGTATTTATTCGGATTTGGTGTATTAAACATTCTCTTCCTCAAACACTGTATGTTGCTAAATTTCATGAAAATCGGTTCATGTTTTTTTATATTTAGCCTAGAAATTTGATGTTATAGCAGTTATTCAAAAAGTGAACATAACAATGTGCGTATCATCCAATCAATATCATATAGAGTTTTTTTTATACCTTCCACCACCATCTAATGTCATTCCGTGTGTAACACCAAGAAATATTCATCTGAGACCCAACAAAGTATATATATTCTTGATCCTTATGAAATTCTGAATCGATTTAGCTATGTCCGTCTGTCTGTCTGTGTAAAACACGCTCACGTTAAAACGAAGTAATAAAAATTCACGAAATTCACCTAAAACATTCCATATTATCCGGTCTAGTTTGGTGTTAAAAATCAGTAAAACCGGTTCACGACGTAAAAAGTTATGATTAAAAATTTCAGACTACCTCGAAAAATATAAAGTTTTTTCTCAATTCTTAAGTAGTTTTCTCAGAAACTACCAAAGATATTTCGATGAATTTTGTCACACATTATTTTTTTGTACCAGGGTTCAAGTATGTTCAAACTCATAACAATTGATCCAATATTTCCCATAGCCCCCATACAAAGGTGTATATTCGCGGATATAAGTTTATCGTTAATAACTCCCTCAAATATATCAGTATCAACACAAAACATACAAATATAATATGAATAGAAATCATACTACTAACGTAGATCTCAGTCGGTCCACAATTGGTCATAGCTCTTTTAAACTTACATATTTCATTGTTAAATAAAGCAATCTTGATAAAATTAGACACAAATATGTCTTGTGTACATACATATGAATCACTCTACGAAATTTTTCTGGAGAGGCCCGTAATTGGTCGTAGCTCCTATATGAAGTCAAGTTATCTAAAAATTAGATGTTAAATGGGTTTTAATAAAAAGTAGCTTGCTGGTGGATGGTATTTAAGATTCGGCATAGCCGAATATAGCACTCTAACTTGTTAACTTCTGAGGTTAGACCTATTAAACGCCAAATTTTATGTAAATAAGTTTATTAGTTATGTAGCGAAAGAGTAAAAAGAGAGCTTCATATATATTTATTATTATATATTATAGGTTTTGAAGATGTAATGTGTCGTACTGTTCATTCCACAACATTCATTATAACAGATTTCATGAAAATCGGATCAGTAGTTTTGGTTTCATGATTGTTTTACAAAAAGTTGGTGTAAAAAGGGGCGTGGCGCCCGATCCTGATCCTGAGATCTGACCTTTCGGTTCAGTAGTTTTCTGTAAGTCTCGAATTAAAATTTTGTATAACAATTACATATATAGAAAAAAGTGAGCATAAGAAGAATCGGGAAGTCAAATCATTATTTTATTTAGCCGATTGTTCTATTTTAATTATATGAAAGAGAAAGTCTGTTTGTTACGCTTTCACCGACAAACTACTGAACCGATTTAATGAAATTTAGAACACTAATAGTTCTATTCTAAAGTGGAACAATATGCTATATAAAATCATGATTTGACGTCACGATTCTTCTTATTCTCACTTTTTTCCATATAATTGTCATACAAAATTTCCATTCGAGACTTACAGAAAACTATTGAACCGATTTACATGAAATTTGGTATACCAATAGGTCTGACCTCAGGATGTGGATTGGACGCCATGCCCCTTTTTACACCAACTTTTTGTAAAACAATTATTAAACCAAATTTACGTTCAGGCATACAAAAAACTACTGACTATTATAATGAATGTTGTGGAATAAACAGTACGAAACATTACATCTTCAAAACGTATAATATGTATTTAATAATAAATATATATGAGACCCTTTTTACTCTTTCACTACATAACTACTAAACCGATTTACATAAAATTCGGCATATTAATTGGTGTAACCTCTGACGTTAAAAAGACTTTATATTATATTGATTGGATGCTACACATATTTTTATGTTCACTTTTAGAATACCAGCTATAACACCAAATTTCTAGGCTAAATATAAAAAATATGAACCGATTTTCAAGAAATTTGGCAACATACAGTGTATTTTTGGAATCAACTTTTTGATCTGGATTTTATGTTTCATGAAATTTAGCATGACAATAGTTCTATCGTGGAAGGTTAGGTTAGTTTGAGGAAGAGAATATTTAATACATCAAATCCAAAAAAATACACCTATACCACTAAATTCAGGAATGTTCTTATATTATATGAGAATTATTATTTAGTTAAATTTTTAATCAAAAATTTATTTTTATTTGAAAACTCTATAATGTTTAACTAACTTTACGATTACGTAAAATAAAATCTGTTATCAATTTAACTTATTATCAAAAATCGATTTTCATCTAAAGCGTAAAATAGGTTGTAGATCCGTATATAATACTCCCATCACTTATATTTTCCACCGGAAAACTATTCTTATTTCAAAACCTGTAATCGGCTGTATATCAGAAAATAACTATTTTAAATCAGAATCGGATGTAGTTTCCTACGATCCTAAAATAGGGTAAATGATATATTCATATTACATTTTCACAAAAATTCGAATTTAAATCGGCTGTGGTTCCTTATATAACACTTAAATCTATCTAGAAAATCATTCATATCTCCCCTTAAAATTTCTATTTATATAACTCTTTAAAAATTTACTTTAAATAACTCTCAATTCGAGAAAACAATAATATTCGAGAAAACACTAATATTTCCCATACAAATCGAGTTTTATATCAAAAATATAAAATATAAATTTATTGTTAAATCGAGATAACAATAAAAATCTGTGATCAGTTAAATATACCATGAAAAATTATCTTGATATAAATTCGGTTCCCATTTTTTAAATGCAGCTCAAATCTAAAAAACCATGAAGATATGTATCTGACTACTCATTAGAGTGTCCCGAAAGACAACAAATCTTATATAAATAGGTAGACCTCTCAAATGATGCATATAAAGCATTGTTCATATAAAATTTGGATGAATTCATCTTTCGATATCTTTTTATACTTTTAGAAAATTATCCCCCAAAAATTCTGCACAACTTTTTCTGTATGTAGCGCCGTATTTATTGCAAGCTTTTCAAATTAAATAATGATTTTGAATAACTCCAGCACACATATTCCATTTACCATTAACAAATTCCGAAATTTTTTTAATTGGACGAAGATTTGGATATTTTAATAAGTAGAATTATTTGGGTATGTTTTTTGTATATCTAACGATATTTGACCTTTAAACCTTTATTTCTTCGGATTTAATAAGTGATAAGTGATAAGTAATGAACAACTCAAAATTGTTTGTCAAATTAAAAGTTGTTTTGTTTTCTCTGTCAAAATTCAAGGACTCTTCATATTTTCCTAAGACAGTAATTTTGTTCTTTTTTAAGAATTTTGAAATTTTGCAATGAGCCCAAATTTTTCATGATTTTGTCCAGAATTTTTCATAATCGTTTCAGAATTTCTTCAATTGCATGTAATTTTTCAAATAGCAAGAAAATCGCTTGAAATTTTGTATGCTTAATGGTACGTATTTTTGCCCCGAAGAATTTTGCCTCTTTACACCAGGGGCACTACAATTCAAAGTAAAGTGTGACCAAATTTAAACTGAACAGTTCTTAAAATCTACTGCACGTGGAAAAATTCTCGAAAAAAGTTTCTTAAGTTTGTCTACAAATTAGTCCAAATTTCCTAATTTAAGCTCATTATCAATTTGTAAATTTTTAAAGGACTTTTTGGTCCAGAAACTGACTTTAAGTATTAAACAAAATGCGGAAAAATATAATAACTATTTTATCGTTATAAGCTAAATTTTGACATCTATTTAAAAAAAGTATAGTCATTACAGATAGAAAAATATTCTTTTTAATTTTCGAAGAAACCCGGGCAACGCCGGGTACACGCAGCTAGTATACATATATGTATATAGGATATGATTAAAATAAATATTAAATATCAAACATTCTCATATGCAACAAGTGAGAGTGTTATATTCGGCTGTGCCGAATCTCAGATACCCACCATCAAACCGTATGCCTTAAAAGGAATGCTCCCTTATATATACATATTACTTATCAAATTAACTGAAGAGGACCTTATATGAGAGATAGGATTAATAATTGACCGTTTTTCATAAAATTTTTTTAGACCAATTTTGGTTCATACAAAACATATTTATATAGAGTATCACTTCCCGACACTTTCCGCATGAAATTCGGTAGGAAGGTTTATGTTCCTATAAATGTTTCTTATATAAAATTTTATAACTGTTCACGTACTTTTAAGTCAGCAAAGATCGTTAAAGTAATATTCTTATGGATCGATCCTCAATATATTTGGTAGAAAGGTTTTAACTCGTATACAAAATATGTGTGCCGAATTTAATCGCTTTTCTGTATTCTGTATTTTTAAGCCAGTAATGAATGTTTAAGTAATTTTTTGAAGGGCACCTTATATGGGGAGTAAGGTCAATTATGGTCCGATCCACATAAAGTTTGATAGAGAGATTTTGGGTTCATTGAAACTTATGTGTGTCGAATGTCATCACTATACTCGTATTTTTAAGCCAGTAATGAGAGTTAAAGTCATATTCTGAAGGAGACCTATATGGGGGGTAGGGTCAATTATGGACCGTTCAACATAAAATTAGGTAGAGAGGTTTTGGATCATAAGAGACTTGCTTATGTCAAATTTCATTGCTATACTAGTATTTTTAAGCCAGTAATGAGCGTTAAACTAATTTTCTGAAGGGGGTCTTATATGGGGGGTAGGGTCAATTATGGACCGATCCTCATAAAATTTGTTAGGGAGATTTTGGATCATATGAATTTATGTCGAATTTCATCGCTATACTCCCACTTTTGAAACATATATACCCATTAAAGCTGTTGTTCGGGGGTCCACTTGTATGGGAGCTATCTGAAAACGTGGATCGATATTGTGGAAAATTTCAATCGTGTATATCGTTCCGTTCGGACTCTATCGTACTTTCAACATTTTATAAGGACCCAGAATATATATACTTTTGTGGGTCTATGACCAATATTTCGGTGTGACAAAATAAATATAGCCCCATCTTTATTGATGGTGGGAAAAAAATATATTGCAGATGGAATTTCAATAACAGAAACATCTGTTAGAGTGGGATTACTAAATAAATAAATAACTTCGAACTGAAAAACGATGTCATTTGTGAAATTAAGTGGGGATTTAATGGCAGTTCGAGTCATAGCATCTATAAAAAAAAGTTTAGCGACCCAGATGTTCATGCTGAATTTCTTTTCATGGTTCTTTTGTCACAATGATATTTATAGATTTTTATACCCTCCACCACCATCAGTGGTGATAGAGGATATATATAAGTTTGTCATTCCGTGTGTAACACCAAAAAATATTCATCTGAGACCAAACAAAGTATATATATTCTGGGTCCTTATGAAGTCGATTTAGCTATGTCCGTCTGTCTGTCTGGTTAAAACACGCTCACGTTAAAACTAAGCAAATGAAATCAACCAAATTCACTGAGAATATTCATTGTTTTCCTAAGCAGTATTGAAAATCAGCAAAATCGGTTCACAACGTAAATAGTTATGAGTAAAAATTTCAGACTACCTAAAAAAAAAAGTTTTTTTCCCCAATTCTTGAGTAGTTTTCTCAGAAACTACCAAAGATAATTCGGCAAATTTTTTCACATATTATTTTTTCTATCTATAGATTAATTATGTTTAAAATTGTAACAATCGATCCAAAATTTCCCATAGCCTCCATACAAAGGTACATAATCCCGGAAATTAATTTATCGTTAATAACGTCCTCAAATATATCGGTATCAACACAAAATTTTGTACATATTGACATTATATGAACAGGAATCAAAACTATGGACTTAGATATGTATCGGTCCACAATTGGTCATAGTTCCCATATAAGGTCCACTTTCGAAAATCACTTAAATGAACATATTTTATTGATAAATAAAGCTATCGGGATAAAATTCGACATGAACATGTTTTGTATTTACATAAATCATTCTACGGAATTTTTTTCCGGATCGGTCCATAATTGGTCATAGCTCCCATATAAGGTCCAGACCCGAAAATCACTCAAATGCGCATAATTCATTGATTAATAAAGCTATCAGGGTAGAACTCGAGGTGAATATGTTTTGTTAATAGATATAAGTCATTTAGTGAAATTTGTTCCGGATCAGTCCACAATTGGTACTAGCTCCCATATAAGGTCTACATCCTAATATCACTTAAACAAGCTTAATTCATTGATAAATAAAGCATGATGTGTATAATATTTATTTTGTGTATAAATATTAATTACTTTACGAATTTTTTTTTTCGGATCGGTCCATAATTGGTCATAGCTCCCATATAAGGTCCACATCCGAAATTCACTTAAATGCGCATAATTCATTGATAAATAAAGCTATCAGGGTAAAACTTTAATATTCGGCAGAGCCAAATATTGCATTCTATAGCTTTCTTCATGTTCTGCATAAATTGCCGTTAAAAAAGTGAAAAGCGTCCAAACCTGGTCAGAAGAAAATATTGAGTGAACGGAAATTAAAAATTCAAGCCGAAGTTGGAATTATAGTAGACAAAGTAAAATTTGGCTAGGTACTACAAACGATGGTAATACTGCTAGAAGATTTTTTAATGACTTTGAGATTTCATCAAAAATAACAGAAGTTGACCCGACACTTATAAAATACTTTTCTTTAATAGGGTAATTCCAAAATAAATCGAGCAAAAAACGCTGTTTTAAATTTTTCTCAGGGGCATATATTCTACTCCTTAATGCGGTTTCTATGGCGTATGAATTGGATCCATAGCTCATTCGGTTCATATTTAATGAGCCTCTAAAGTAGTGCATCCCCTGTATTTTTGTTAAAAATTAGAAATGTTGATGGCTGCAGTTATCCGATTTTAACAAATTATGTTTCGTTCGACAGGTCTTTGATTACTCGTTTTTGACATTTCATTAAAATTGAATAAAGTCCTGACGCACGGACCGTATAGTGGAAAATGTATTTTATCATTGAATCATAAAAAAAAAATTATATTTTGTTTTTCTTAATTTTTTTATGACAAATAGTCGAAATTATTGTTATTGCCGTGTAAAAATTTTAGAATGGGGTCTCAATGGGTTTGGAAGTTAAAGGAGTTTTTATTTAGCTATATTTACAAATTTTTTATACATTTTAACACATTTATGGTCGAATAAATTAAGGTTTTAATGACGAATAAAGTAAAAATTACCACAGACCATCAAATTAATGTTATAAATATGATGGTGCATAATATATGAAATCATGTCTTATATAATTGAAATATTGGAGGTCATAGGTCAAAATAATACATTTTTTGAATATCTCCCTTTTCATACATCCTACGAATTTAGGAGTCATTATAAAATTTGTAGAGAATCAAATATACGGCAGTTTGGTTTCAGACAATTTTTTCGTATTATCAGCAGTTTTAGGGTTATAGTCATTTTTCGTTCATTTGAGATATGTTTTCCTAACCTCAATATATTATGTACTACAAACGTCATTGTGATAATTGTTCGTTTAGCCTTTGATAAGGAACACATATAATTATTTAATTATACTCTTCTCGCGCCAGAGTTGCTCTCTGACCCATAGTGCGATCACTTGTAATGTAAATTTTTAAATTAAATTAGAGGCTATAATAATAAATCGAAATTAATGAAACTTAGTCGATATAATATAACTGATCAAAGCTTTAAACCCACCAAAATTGATTGATATCGGATCAAGTTTCAATATAGTAAAATACATACGGAATAAACAGCATTGTGAAATGCAATATAAACTGCATAATGAAATGCAATATATAATATTATGAAAAAAACGTTCATGTTGTATGTATATATGAACCGATATTTGTTAAAATCGGCGATGCTGATTCTTTAACCTAACGAGTTATGCGTACCAAGTATCATTAATTTCTATTCATCACTACACTACATCACTAATTTAAAAATTTACATTACAAGAGATCGCACTATGGGTCAGAGAGCAACTCTGGCGCGAAAGGTATAATAAATAATGATATGTTACATAAAGTTATCACAATTACGTTTGTAGTTCAAAATATATTGAGAATAGAAAACCATATCTTAAATGAACTAAAAATGAATATAACTCTAAAACTGCTGATAATACGAAAAATTTGATTCTCTACAAATTTAGTAATGACTCCTAAATTCGTTGGATGTATGAAAAAGGAGATATTTCAAAAAAATTTATTATTTTGACCCATGACCTCCAATATTTCAATTATATATGACATGATTTCAGATATTATTCACTATCATATTTATAACATTAATTTGATGGTCTGTGGTAATTTTTATTTTATTCGCATTAAAACCTAAATTTACTAGACTATAAATGTGTTAAAATGTATAAAAAGCACTTATTTACTATGGTTTACAATTTCCATAGTAGCTAAATAAAAACTAGAACCCTTTGAGATCCAAAATTTGAAGTGGTCGAAATGTCTGTGGAAGTTCCCAATATTGAGAACTCTTTCCAGTGGAAAAGAAATTAATTTACAAAATTAAGTAAAAATGTACATTATGATCGTTTTTATACCCTACACCACTTTAGTGGGGAGGGTATATTGGGTTTGTGCTGATGTTTGTAACATACAAAAATATTCGTCCTATACCCACCTTAAAGTATACCAATCGGCTTAGAATCGTTTTCTGAGTCGATTAAGCTATGTCCGTCCGTCTGGCTGGCTGTCCATGTAAACCTTGTGCGCAAGGTACAGGTCGCAATTTTCAAGATAATTGGATGAACGCACGTTTTATTTGACCCAAGGACGAAGCCTATTGAAAATGGTTAAAATCGGTCCATTATTTCACCTAGCCCCCATAGAACAAAACCCCCCGAAAAGGTCTTCTGAGCTCATAATTCTGTTAAATATACAGGTATATCGTTAAAATGCGGCACAACTAAGTTTTATAGAAGTCCTGATGACCCTGCCAAATTTCATAAAGATCGGGCCCCATTTGACCCTAGCTCCCATACAAAGTCCCCTTCAGAAGACTACTTGAATGTCCAAAATTAACATATAAACACAAATATCGCGATGAAATTCAACAAAATAAAATATTATGTAAATATAAATATATTCACAAAATTTTATCGGGCTTAGTCCATATTTACCCCTAGCCCCCCCTCTTTCAGAAAATTAATTTTTCATCCATAAATTGCTTAAATATATCGGAACAAGGGAATATTGAAGGTAAATGCTTTATTATGAAAAATAAATCACATTTAATATTCATAACTGGTGTAGGGTATCATATGGTCGGCCACGCCCGACTATACTTTCTTACTTGTTGTTATACCCTCCACCACCACCAGTGGTGATAGAGGGTATATATAAGTTTGTCATTCCGTTTGTAACACAAAGAAATATTCATCTGAGACCCAACAAAGTATATACAGTAGCGAGCACAAAAATTGCAACGCGGGGTCATATGATCTTTGATTTTGTCTGATTTGAAACAACGGTAATCAATCCATCTCTTCTTTTTGCTGTTTATTCTCTTAACTCAGAGCTTCCAAATAAGCGACATTTTATTTCAATTTCTATTACGCAAAGTGAAATATTTTATATTTGCTGGAAAAAGTGAACTTTTTTCGCGAGCACAAAAAATGCAACGCAATAAAATAACAGTAAATTTATGATTTTTATTGCGTTTTGAATGAAAGTTTCTTGAAGAAATTAAACAATACGAATATTATAATATTAGTAATTATTATCTAATCAAAAAATAACTATTATTAAAGCTCTATAGGATAAGAATTCATGCTTGAAATTGGTTTGTTTTTTGAGTGCGATTTCACCTGAGAGAAAGCGTGGAAAGGTAACAGTTAGTGGTCATCTTTGGAAAACTACCACTTTTATAGACCGTCACATGATTAAATTGTTCAAAATCGCCTCACGAAAGATGTCAGTGGATGTTGCTGGTTTCACAAAGGAGCATATGGGTGACTCTATTGGAGTTCAAATTGCCCGCAGAAGGTTTAACAAAGTGTAATTTGCTTGGAAAATGATTCACAAAGAAATCCCAGATTAGTAGAGTCAATAAAAAGTACCGCTTTGAGTTTGAGAAATGTGTTAAGCATTGGTCAGGTGGTACTGTAAATGCTTGACATATAATCAGTGATTTCATTGCGAAAATCTCGCTTCTTGAACCACTCCAAAATGGATTTTTCGACACATGTGACTATTAGACGAATATATTGTCTTTGTCTAGGCCATCTAGTAAGAAATTTATGGTATCGGAGCCAAATAAATTTTATTTGCTCACATCGTCACATAAGACCTTAACCCGCTGTTCACTTGACCAATGCTGATACGTTTCGCAAAATAACGGGGCTTGTTTTTCTTGACTCTACTGATGAATGGTTCATTAGTAAAATGTTTTCCAAGCAAATTACACTTTATTAAAACGTCCGCGAGCAATGTGAACTCCAATAGAGTCACCCATATGCTCCTTTGTGAAACTAGCAACGTCCACTATCTTCTTTCGTGAGCCGATTTTAAACAATTTAATCACCTGACGGTCTTTAAACGTGGAAGTTTTCCATAGACAACCACTATCTGTTCCCTTTCCATGCCTTTTCTGAAGTGAAATCGTGATTCATATCGATTTACGCCAAATTTTTCACTCAAAAGAACGAACCAATTTCAAGCATGGATTCTTATTCTCTAGAGCTTTAATAATAGTTCTTTTTGATTAGATAATAATTACTACTATTATAATATTCGTATTGTTTAATTTCTTCAAGAAACTTTCATTCAAAACGCAATAAAAATCATAAATTTACTGTTATTTTATTGCGTTGCATTTTTTGTGCTCGCGAAAAAAGTTCACTTTTTTCAGCAAATATAAAATATTTCACTTTGCGTAATAGAAATTGAAACAAAATTTCGCTTGTTTGGAAGCCCAGAGTTAAGAGAATAAACAGCAAAAAGAAGAGATGGATTCATTACCGTTATTTCGAAACAGACGAAATCGAAGATCATATCGTCACGCGTTGCATATTTTGTGCTCGCTACTGTATATTCTTGGTCCTTATGAAATTCTGAGTCGATTTAGATATGTCCGTCTGTCTGTCTGTCTGTATAAAACACGCTCACGGTAAAACGAAGCAATGGAACTTAATGAAATTCACCCAAAATATTTATTGTTATCCTAAGCAGTTTGGTATTGAAAATCAGCGATATCGGTAGAATAGGTTCTGAGATATGAGTAAAAATTTGGGACAACCTCGAAAAAAATTGTGTTTTTTCACATATTTATTTGTACTTTTTACAAAAACTATTGCAGATAAATTGATGAATTTTGTCAGAAATACAACCCTTGGTGCCAGGATCAACTATTTAAAAATCGGTAAAATCGGTTCACAATTTCATATACCTCCCATACAAATGTACATATTCCAGGAAATTAATTTATTGTTAATAACTTCCGTTATAATGCCGATATCTTTACAAAATTTCACGAGTGAAAGTTTTATGCCAATAGAATTCATATAAAGAATTAATTTTCTGAATAGGTCCATAATTGGTCATAGCTCCCATATAAGGTCCCCCTCCGAAAATTACTTAAACGCACATAACTCATTACCAAATAACGATATACATATCTAATTTGGCAGAAATATTGCTTTTGTATACGGAAATGTTAATGTATAATTTGTATACGATCGGTCCGTAATTGGCCATAGCTCCCATACAAGGTCCCCTTCCGAAAATCACTTAAACGCATATTTCTCATTACCAAATAAAGTTATTCATACAAAATTTGGCACAAATATTGCTTTTGTATACATAAATGATACTGTAAAATTTGTTTACGATCGGTCCATAATTGGTCGTAGTTCCCATACAATGTCCCCTTTCGAGAATCACTTAAACGCATATTACTAATTACTAAATAATGATATTCATAAAATATTTGGCACAAATATTGATGAATTTTGTCAGCATATAGTTTTTGGTAAGGTGATCCACTGTGTTAAAAATCGAAATCGGTCCACAATTTCTTGTACCACCCATAGGGACTCAAAAATGTATTATTTTTCGCAAAAAATTAAATAAAAAGTGTCCATAACGAACAGGATTTGAACTTAAGATCTCTCAGTTGCCGTCATACCCACTACACTATTATCTAGCTTCGTAATTGTTTGCAATTAATGATGTTCACATAGAAATTTTCTTTCCTGTTTGTGTAAAAAATTGTTGCTAAACCACGATCAAATAAAATGTACATATTGAGAAAGTGTAACTGTTTAATTTTTTATGCTATTCAGCAACATCAGTGTTAATAAAAGTTATTCAGCAGCAATGTTTTGTATAAACAGGAAATAACACGGCATTTTGATATGAAAAATATTAGTTAACGAAAGACAAAATAATGATGTGGTGTAATGGATGAAATAGAGAATTAACAAACCGAGCATCGCCGGTTCGATTCCTGGTCGATTTAAATTTTTTTGTCATAAATAATAAACATTTTTAAAAAATCCAATTAAATGTGTAACTTTTTCTAAAAACATTTGATTTCTGATTAGATTTAGCCACGTATGACCGTCTGTCGATTCATAATTCTTTTCATTTGTCTGTGTAAAACACGATCAAATTAATAATCTTTGGCCAAAATTTTGATTATATTCTTATGTAGTTTGGCATTGAATATTGTAAAATTCGGCTCAACAATAAAAATTTAAAAATAACATTTTTTGACAACATTGAAACAAAATCTTGTTTTTTTTTTAATTTTTTTTTTTTCATATGATCAACAATATTGAAAATCTATCGTACCTCCCGTACAAAATTATATAGGTTTTAAAATTGATCATATTGCCATACATTTTTCCCACACATTGAAATTACAGTAGGACCTTGATTAACCGTGATTCGATTATCCGGCAACATCAATTATCCGGGATGGAAAAATAATTTTTTTTGCATCGACTTAATTTTATTTTGGATTGACTTAAATTTTTCTGCATCGTTTAACCGTTATTACCTCTATTATCCGTGATTATAAGCAAAATTCTATTTTTTAACAACCATGTACAATTAGAACAAATCCACTGTTTACTGTTTTCTGACAAAATAATTTTTTTTTATATTTTTGAAACATGTATGAATATAAAATCCTTGAATTATTTAGTTTTTATATAAATATACATATACATTTATTAATTAATAAAAATATCTATTAAAAAACTAGCCAAAATTGTCACTCAATTAACCGGGAAAATCGATTATACAGAATGCTTCCGGTCCCGACCATTACGGAAAATCGAGGTCCCACTGTATTTTAAATGCATAACATACGTTAACATTTGTTACATTTAGTACGCTCTTTAACAGTCTGTTAAGTGATAGTTTTGTTTTTAATTGCATATGTAAGGCGTAATGAAAGTAAGTGTAAAATGTTAAGGTAAATTTGAATCAATCCATAAAATTTGATAAATTACGCAACCAGTTTAAGGTGGAGGGTATTTAAGATTCGGCAAAGCCGAATATGGCACTCTTACTTGTTTTTATGTACATTTTTTAAGGCTTACAGTACCGTCAAAAGAGACTTTGGCGATTGCTGTAGCATCAACAAACCAAAAGTTTCTAAAAAGTGCATTTAAGAGAGTTTAGTAAATTTATACAATCAAAATATGGAAGAAAGGAAGCTTTTGTTCTATTCGAGATATCTTAACCTAAAGTTTAAAAAATCCCATTTTCGCCAAACATGGGAAGTCACCTTTGTTTATAAAATTATATAATTTAAAAAGTTTTACATATAAAAGTCACTTCGCTGTTAAAATCACTAGAATATGACGATACATAGATACATTGAAAACGTGATATCATGGGCAAATCGAGAAATTCGGATTCAGCGTAGCACAATCTTTAAAAAAGTATAATTTGACCTCTATGTTAAACATTTGTTGGCCTTTGTTAATGAAATAAAAATAATAAAATTACAGGGTTAGTGTTGTATTTATAGAATATTCAGTGATATTTTTATTTATATTTGTGTATACCCAACAAACACAATGTCAAATGTTTGAAATGCTTTTGAATTATTCATCCAATATTCATATCAAATCCAATCCTCAACTTATTACAATAAATTTTCAAATTTATGTGAAACTTTATTCTCAAAACAAAACAAAAAAAAACTTAATGTTTCAAATAAAAGCATTTTAATTCTTTTATAGTTTAGCAATATATATATAATTAATATTTCATGTTCAAATCATTATCAAACATTTGAGATCTTAATTTGAGATCAAACTTCTGTGTTTGCTCGGTACTTACAAAACCCATAATATGTTGTGTTGCAGTTTGCGCAAGGGGGATCAACTAAAAAAAATCCACCAATGTTAATAAAAAATAATAAATTTTAAATAAATAAATCAATCAGGCAGATAGATAAGACTTCACACATCGTATTCATGCCTTGCTTATATACCAAGTTCACACGAGCAGTTGAATTACTTAATTCGGCCTCTGAATGACAATAGCCAATTAACCCGTTTTTATGACACATTCGTAATTCGTTCTGACAGTTTGCCATATTTTGTAATTTTTTGGAATATTTGTATGTGTGTACAAAAATACGTTTGTTACATTGTTTTAACAAATTAAGTAATATATTTTCTATTGATTTTTGTTTTTTTGTAATTTTATTTTTATTTGTATCCAGCTAATGAAAACAAACAGCTGATTATGATAAACACCCGGTAAATTCGGACGTAATTCAAACTGAATAACGTACAGCTTGTGTAATTCGCAGCTGTAATTTTGTATGACCAACCGCGTCATTCAGTTTGTAATTGGGGGTTGAATGACGAATAATTGCATCATGTGAACGGGGTATTACCCTACACCAAGCGACAATATGCCAGCGATTTCGATTACTTCGTGATGGTTCCATTAGTGTATGTTTAAAAATAAATATGTTCGAAATGCGTATGAAACTATCATTACGTTTCTTAACATAATTAAGAGCATAAAACAAATTTACAAAAGATTTTCTACTTTACCGTGTAGTTAAGATAAGGAATTTTTATTCATTGTAAACGAATGTGCAGTACAAAGAATGTAAAACTAGATATTTTACACACCATTATATTAATATGAGTTTTCCGTTAGCCTTAATCCAAATGAACCCTAAATAAAAAATTTTAAATTTCTTATAGCGACCGCGAACACCAAAACCTTTTGTGCAAAATTAAAAAACTGTAAATTATTTCAACATTCTATAACTTGTATAAATGACGTTTTGAGATTTTGTCAACTTTTTTACGAATGGAATTCGTCGCAAATTTATGATGAAAAATTTGGCACTGATCTTATTACTTTTTTGGTAAAAAATCCAAGAAGACCAATAACATATTCTGCAAGAAATGCAATGAAATGAAAGACTTCAATTAAACATAAAAATTAAGAAATTATGTTTTGAATAAACATATACCAGAACAACATTGGATGAGTGTTTTTGTGCCACCTTGGACTAGCAATACAATCGTTAATGGTGCGTGTTTTTTTGCATATGATGATATTGTTGTGTTTGGTGTAGAGTATTTAATGAGCGGGGTTAACCGACCAGAATAGATGAAGTTAATATATATATACTTTTATAAATAAATAAATAAATATAGGGTAGAAGGGGGACCATACGTCACTTTTTTTTGAGGCGGTCTCAAATTAAAACCACAATACATATTCTTAATTTTTTTCTTGGTTCGGATACTTAGATATGTTGACTTTAGTTTTATTCCTTTCAATCTTTCCTAATTCATCCTCATGTACATATTTTTTTAACTTTTCCGCACTGACCAAAAACGGCGATACCGCCCCATCCATGGGGTAAATGCGCCAACGGGATGGGGCAGATTTGTCATTAGTAAAATAAAAGAAAAAATTACAAAAATAAAAACTTATTTTGCTGTTTTATACTTTAATTCATTAAACAAAGTATAATAAACTAGATAGTTATTGTTTATTTCACAAAACTAAAGAAAACAAATTATTACTGATTTTTTCTATATTTTAACCAAATTTTGTTCTACATCACAAGCATTACATATATTTGGCGTATGTGCCCCACGGGCAGTTCTGGGGTTTAGTTAAAATTTTTTTCGGGCTTCAAATTATATTATCGAAAATATTATTATGTCTTATTGTTCACTATTATTGACGTTCTAATACTGACCAATATATTTTTTCTATCACAAAAACTAAAAATCGATAAACGAAAACAAAACTTGATAATGCGATAAAATCGATTACTCAGTTTTCAAGTTATTCGCTATTGGCAGATGTGCCCCTATGGCGTAGGATCCCCCTTCTTTTTTATTTATATATACATATATATATATATATATATATATATATATATATATATATATATATATATATATATATATATATATATATATATATATATATATATATATATATATATATATATATATATATATATATATATATGTATATATATATATATATATATATATATATATGTATATATATATATTTATATATATATATGTACTACATGTTTCTCTTAAAAATAAAGTTTTCTGTATTAAGTTGTTTTTAGCTCTACTCTTTATTTTAAGCTGGTTGTGTATATGAGTGTATCTTTATTTTAATTTACGGCCGTGGTAAACATGTTGGAATTATCCCACTCTAGTTGGCTGACATTGGCAAAACGGCCTTTAGCTACTGAAAAGGCAAACAGGAAAGAAAAACAAGAATATTAAATCATCCTATTACATTAATTAATTACATTTCATGTAGAATATCATTTATTCAAAATACGTACAATCTTCATCTTCAGAATCTGAGTTTTCTGAATCTGAACTGCCATCTGAAACAGCATCACTTTGCATGGGATTTATAGTTATAGTTAATGCGGAATCATCCCATACTAAAGCCTCGTCAGCAATCTAAAAATAACATACAAAAATTAACATTAAAAACAATCCTCTTATAATTACTTGTGCCATTTAGGATCATTCAAAGCTAATACTAGACATTATAACATTTTGCTTACCTTAGGACATGGCTGATGTCTATCAGTAAATTTTTGATTGCTATTGTTTTTTAGGCGGGCAATTGAAACACCACCTAACAGTATGACTAAAAATACGCATATTAAAATTATCAGCATTGTAGGATGAGCACTCTCAGCTGTGTAACATAAAATAAATGTTTAAAAAAAGGTTAATTAAAATTTTTAGAAAGAAATATACATTACCTTTATGGGCTATGGAATGTATGCGAGATTTGGGTTCTTGTGCATCATGCTGATGAGTCATTGCATGAGCATACACCTTATTTTCTAGAAAACAAAAGATAGAGTTAAATTTAGTAAATATACATATATTTTCTTAATCGGTCTTATTTGTCTTATTAAAGCATTCATTAAAGTATATTTTCGAATTTATACCCATCGCATTCTCGATGTTTGTCTGCATGCCCAAGATTCTTCTTTCAGACACGCATTCAAGAGTTTTGCGATTTGAAGCCAGCAAAATCGGTTCCTTAATACCGGAGAAAATCTCTTAATCTTATTGGATAGACACCTCAAATAGTATGTTTTATATAAAAATCAAAAGAGAGATATTTCAAAGATCTTTCATTTGATATACATCAGTGTTGCTATTTTAGCACTTTCAGTGCTAGATTTAGCATTTTGCTTGATAAAAAAATTGAAAAATATTTATATGTTTTCTATCAAAAATATTATTGAAAATCTTTGGTTGTATATTACAAAACCACATTATGGTGAACAAAAAAAAAAATATTTATATGTTTTCTATCAAAAATATTATTGAAAATCTTTGGTTGTATATTACAAAAGCACATTATGGTGAACAAGTAAGAGTGTTATATTTGGCTGTGCCGAATCTTTTATACCCACTATCAAATCATGTGTCTTAAATTTCAAGTGAATTTCGGAAAATGGAGCTAAAATATTTGTGCAAAATTTCAGCTCCTTAATTTTGAAAATTTTATCGCATTTAATGAATTGTTTATTTTTGTATTGTCATTACTCGTTTCACCTTTTTCTAATGCCGCTGTTGAAAGGCTTTTTATTTCAAAGGCTATAATTAAAAATAAAATTCGAAATCGTATTTAAGCTGAATTTTTATGTTCAATAATACAAATTCGAAAATAATTGAAATTCGAAATGCATGCTGTTAAGTGGCCTTAATCATTTACAAGCTTTATAAATCAAATTTTGTATGGAAATTGTTTACAAAATAAAATGTTGTTTATGAATATATAACTAATTATATTGCAAATAAAATAAAATTAGAAAAATATCAAAATGAAGATAACGATGAAGATATAGTACCAGAAATATTGGAGTCATGCACTACATAATCAGTATTTTATTATTGTTGTGTTATATTAAAAAAATTTAGCACTTTTATTCTTCTGTAGAACATTTTAGCACTTAGTTTTTTAAGTTTTAGCATATTTTAAAATTCATTTTCTGGCAACACTGATATACATACATAAAATATTTCTTCGCTTGATATCGTCTGAAAATTTAATAATTTAAATATTTTCCTATATATATTAAGTATTTCTCAGAGTGTTTTTGTTGGCATGAAATATCATTAATTTTGTGTAACAATTTCTACAATAATATTTTCTTGGTGACAATAAATTTATTTTAACTGTCATTAATAAAAAACGTCGTAGTATTACTCTTGGTGAAAATTAATATGCAAAATTGTGTCTTAAGATAAAAATTTTACAGTATTGATCTTATGTCTTAAGAAAATGTCCATAGAATGTTAAATTTTCATACAAATTATAGACATTTTAACAATAAATCTGAAACCAGACGAAGTCTAATCTAATGAGCTTTTAAAACAAGATTCCTCAAATATTATGGCATAATCTTTCCTACCTGTGTATTGTATGACATCCGCAACATTTGTTTGCATTACACCACCATTGGCCGTGAGGGTACTTGGTGCTGTCGTTGTTTTAAGACCATTATTCACTGGAACCTGCTTGGGATGCAATACTGTCAATGTTAGTGTGAATTCTGCACTTTTGAATTGAGAATTCATTTGAGAACAAGTGACTTTGAATACACGATTTAGATAGTATGCTGGTTTTTTGTTACTGTACACCAAAGCGTTTAGGACGTCCAAGTAATTGGAAATACTATCAGGTCCTATCATTTCGACGCCGTCCTTGTTGATGTTAGTTTTGATGTCTAGTGTTGTGGAAAGATTTTCGTCACCATCCACCTGGATTTCTTCGTGATCTGGATTTAATGATGGAAACACAATAACGCTGCATGTGTCTAATATTTGTAATTGTGGCAAGACCAGTTCACCGGATGAGGTAACAATACTAATATTGATGTTGCCCAATATGTGAACGCCACTCTTGATTTCCGGATAAGACACCAAATTATTGGAATTACCTAAACAAAAAAGTTGGAAAAGTTTATTATTAAATAAAGTTTTTATAGTTTTTATATTTATATATGTATAATATACATAAGAGGTGTCCAAAAATATCGATTACGCTGCGATGGCTCTTATTTTGTTCTCTTGTGTTGAAAACTAACTGGTGTTCCCGTGCCGGAAATCGATTGAAAAGTGTAAAATTTGGTAAATAATTGAACTTTTTTAAATTCACGAATATGTAGCAAAACCGACTAAATAATTTTTATTTACAAGTTTTTTTATGTAAATACATATTTTTGTTTACATCACTTCTGCATGCAAAACGGAGACCAAACAATGCATGAATTTTTGAATAAATGGCTTGGGAAATAATCAACAACTTTATTGTTTGTTCTTTGATATAAATGTTGGATAGATAATTTTCTCTAGATGATAAGATTTAGACGAAATATTAATAAAAGTAAATTTCAATGGCACAATTTTTGAAGAAATATGGACAAGTATAAAATTACCAAAAACACTTGCAAAAATAAATGATTTTAATTCAAGCTTAAGTTCGAATCTCATATAAAATTTTTACAAAAAATTGGCTCCTTCGCGATTTGCTATACTAATTTTCTTTGATAGATCACTCATTAATATCTGAATACCCTATGTATTTATGGTTTTCAATTTTTTTATGTTAGGAATTGGCGAATCATTTTCGGCTCTGTATCGTTTTCGATCACATTTCTTTTCAAATTAGCGCAAAAGTTTTCAATAGGTCGAAATTGTGGAAATTTTAGGAGGTTATTTTCCATTGGTACAAATTAATTTTTTTAATTTGTTGAGTTCTCTATTATAGCTTTCGTGTAATATTAATACGCAAAATTTGGCCAAAAATTCTTTCTTTCTTTTCGATGATATTTTTCGATAAAATTGCATAAAATTTTCACTATAAACTTGGACATTAACTGCTTAAAACCTTTAAAAAACTGGTTCTCTGATATCATTTTCTTTTTCGACGGTAAAATATGTCTCGATTTCTTTCGACGGTAAAATATGTCTCGTTATCCATAACACATTTGTACTCTTATGAGCAAGAAAATTAATTTCTTGAAAGCTCTGGCGTATGGTGCTGTTTTTTTCTTCTTATTCTCTACTCCCATTTATTCTAAATAGTTCCTAATGACTCTTTTGTCGAAATAATATTTCCTGCCCCTTTGGTGATAGAATTTCGCACAATAACCTTTTAATTTAGACCGAACTTTGGAGCCTTACCAATTACATTTCCGAATTCATCTGCATTTTTCCCAATTGACTTATTATTCTTAGTTAAGTTTATTTTCTTATAGGAATTTTTTTTTTGGAATTCCATGTCTTTAAAATGCATAAAATTTAATTTTTAATTTTAGTATGGGTTTTTATAATTTCGTTTTCGATGGTTCAGTTTGTTTAGTATCATTTTTGAAACTAATTATTATTTGACCAAGACAATTTTCGGTTTTTTTAATAAGTAGATAGTGCATTTAAATTTAACGTATGAAATTTTTTTATATGTGTCCTGTGTCTTTTTAAACAACAAGTGAATAAGTGTCCATATGTTATTCACCATACGTTATTTACCCAATTTTACACTTTTCAATCAATTTCCGGCAGAGTTATCGTTATCAGATTAGACTAAAATTTAACACCAGTAAGTTTTCGATATTAATAAACAAAATAAGACCCATCTGAGCAAAATCGATATTTTTTGCAAATACATGTTTAAATAATATTTGTCGGGTCGTCTCAAAATGGAAATTGCTGATGTTCCCGCCGAAAATAAAAACTTATTTCATTCTATTATATCGTTTCTCAAAATGTTTGTCCTGACGTTGATATTTAGTAAGCTGGAGCAATAATAAAAGGTTCATTTTTTGAGGTTTTTGTGATTTTTTTCCATATTCCTTGAAAAATAATTTACGCAAATTTGGCACCAAATGAATGGTCTTTAAAAGCTTTAACGTTATATCAAATATTTATGTAACTAGATTTTTGTACCCGGCGTTGCCCGCGGTTTTAAGTGGTTTTATAACATTATACTTAAGTATTCTCTCGTTAGAGTAAACTAAAAAATGTGCTTTATGTCCATAGATCAATTTCTGAAATTTTTCAACATTCAGAAATATGAAAATTTCGTTGATTTAAATAACATAACATTGAATTTACGAAATGAAAAAAATTTACTCATTCCAAAATTATAATTCTAATACTATCTAGTTAGGTAAAACTATAATATACATATTTAACTTATACATATTTAACTTAGAATGTGATAATTTTTCCCTAACTTAATCATGTTTCAAAAAATGCTGAAGGTCTCCTTATGAAGAAACTCCTTACAATTTCTTTGTGATCTTATAAAGCTATAAATTCTCCATAGTATTATTCAAATTTATGTATTTTGAATCATTTCACAAATCGATGTTGCAAAACATATATTAAGAAAATCACGTCAGAGAGGAACCTTTCCCTCTTTAATGATGTTTTGCAAAAACATTTTTGAAAAACACATTTTTTGACCGATTACGGAATAATATTAATAAAAAATATGTATTTCTCAAATTTCATAAAAGTACAAAAAAATGTAGCAAAGGAACACATAATTAGCCGTTTTTGCCCGTTTAGATTGAATTTCTTTTTCCTGTTTTTCCCTCTAGGAGCGGACTTTCGAATACACATATCTCTGAAACTAAAAACTCATCGTCTAAAATATTTTTACTTTAGAACGAAAAAAAATAAAAATCAGACTATAACAGACAGACTATAGTCCCTTTCTTTCGCCTTTTCTCCTATTTCGAAACGGAACTTTGCTACATAATACACATTTTAGACACTTTAAAAGCTTAATCGGAAATGTTTTTGCTTGAGTATAGACAATAATTACTATTTACTCCCAAAATTACGAATTTTGTCTCTTTTTCATCCACATACCCCTTCTTGTTCCTTCTTATCCAAGTTTTGGAAAACAATATAGTATATCATACTATATACCTATATATCTAACTACATATGTTTCAAATTAAGTGTAATTAAAAACATTATGCACACGCTACAGGTCGCAATTTGCAAAATAATTTGATGAAATTTGGCACATACTCTTCCAAGGACGAATCCTATTGAAAATGGTTAAAATCGGACCATTATTTCGCATAGCCCCCATACAATCGCACCCCTGAAGATGGCTTTTGAGTTCATAATGTTCTTGTATCACACCAAAAATCGGCAAAACTAAGTTTTTTTTTAATTTTTAATGACACTGCTGATTTTCGTAATGATCGGTCCTCATTTGATCACATCCCCCTATAAAGTCCCCTTCATAAAAGGACTTGATGGTTCAAATTTACTTATAAACACTAATATTACGGCGATATTCTACATAAATAACTTTAATGTAGACGTAAATCCCTTTACCAAAATTTATAAGGATAGGCCCATATTAACCATCTACCCCCATATAACCCTCTTTTAGAAAATCCTTTTTGTCAATAAATTGTTAAAATATTTCTGAATTAAGGTAGGGCATCATATGGTCAGCCATACCGAACTATAAATTTTTACTTGTTTATTTATTTCTGTTATTTATTCATTGAAGTAGTTTGAATTGTCTGAAAATATGCATTTATTAAGTCTCTTTACGCAGCAAAAACAGATTTCCCTTTTTTTACACGTGTTTTCCCCTAACGGTGGGATTTCTAAATATATGTACATATGTCTGAGACTATCAAAATCATAGTTTATAATATTTAGGCTTTAGAATAGAAAAAAATCGTTCTTAAATTTTGGTCATATTTTCACCATTTGGCCTATTTCATTTGCCCCCTTCCGGTCCAATTTTCGCAACGGCACTTTGGTAATATATATTTCTAACAAATTAAGTAGTTTAATCGAAAATGATTTTGCTTAAGGATAGACAAAATCAGTATTTACAATCAAAAGTACTAATTTTGCCCCACCCATTTTTGCCCCCTCCTAGTCCAAGTTCTGAAAAAATATATAGCCTATAACACTCTCCAAGTATAGATCTAACTATGTTCCAAATTTGAAGAAAATCAGTCCAGCCGTTTAGGCGTGATTGACGAACAAACAAACGAACAGACTTACAAAGAGATTTATAATATATATTAGGATAACTATAGTTTGGGAATTCCCGGACTTTTTAATTTCCCGGGAAATGGGAATGAAAAAATAATTTCCCAGGAATCCCGTGGAATTTATACAAAAATTAATTTATAACTAAAAATAATTTTTTACTAAAACTGACTACTTTTTTATAAATTTAACGATAACTGTAATATTCTGACATTTAAGAACAAATCAATATCCATGCCATTTGTGTAAAATATTTTTTGTTGAAACTCCCATTGGCAGAAAGTCCAAATTATACATATGTATTACAGTGATTCAAGCTTGTATGAAGGAAAAAAAATTGTCCCCCCTCTAGAATTGTTCTATGGGTTGTAAAACTATGTCATACAAAAAATTAGGCTGATTGGATAACGTTAACGGGTGCCGCAACGGCTCTGAAGTTTCCAACTGCTTTTACAAGGGGAAAATATCAATTTTTTCAGTTTTTGCTCAAATTTGGCCATTTAGTAATAAATTTTGAACTTTATCGTAAAAGAATCGTAATGTGCACAGAGTAAGCATTTCGGAAAAATATAAAACACAAAAATTGCTTGAAAACTTTAAAAGTTGTTGCAAATTCCCCAGGCCATTAACGTGTCTCACAGCCAGGCCTGCCAGATTTGCCGATTTATCGGCATTTTGCCGATATTTTACCTTCCAAATTGGAAAGTGCCGATTTTCCGATTTTTGCTTCAAAAATGCATAAGCAAAAATTACATGGAGCTTTTAAAACAATTGGGAAAGTACGGTAGAACACAATTTGCTCCATCACCAATGTCAATTGGATCGATTATGAAAAGGAAACACAATTTATGTATGAAAATCCTGAATAGGTTCTAAAAGTCTGATCTAAGGGTGCTAAAATTTTAAAATTTTTAAGAAAGAAATTTTTTATGGTTCGAAAATAAATTTACACATTTTTGTGGAAAAGTTAAAAAATCTGGAGAAAATTTCCCATTATAAAAATGTACTCAGCAAAATCTTTACCTATCCGGTTTTTGTTCGACGATAACCAATAACAAATGTGATAACCCTACTTTCTTGGATTTAAAATCGGCTTTGCACTAATTTTCTGTGTTTATTAGTCTATTCTATTTGATCGTGCAATTTGGAATGGTTTTAACAAAAATTTAAAAAACAATATTTTTTCAAAAAACTTCTAATATTGACTAGGATTAGAACCATTAACTAGTTCCACATTAGACACACGCTCTAGACAATTGGTTACAAATCCTATTGTAAAAATTAATTAATATTGTTGATAACGATCACTCACTGTCAAGTAATGTATGAAATAACTACATCACTCATAACCAAAATTTGAAAATTTTTTACAGGGTAAATGTATAGTAATCCACAAATAATTATGCATTTACATTTTTCTGCAAAAGTGACACAAATTCTAATAGATTTTATTCCAGTAAACCAAAGTTTCGGTGTACCCTTACCCTTCTTTTATTAGACCTATTCTGAATAAAAATTCCCTGAGTTATGCATGTATGTACAACAATATTGTGATTTTTGAATTTATTTGTGTTATGTTTCTTTGGTACAAAATAGTGTTTCTTTCAATTGTCGATTTATTGCCGATTTTTAAAACGTAAGTGCCGATAAATGCCGATTTTTTGGGAAAAAATTGCCGATATTTCTACAAATTTATCTGGCAGCCCTGCTCACAGCACATAAATTCGAAATGTGACAAAAAATTTACTTTTTTT
>NW_023995482.1:97500-110131 GCF_015586225.1 Lucilia sericata | reverse complement strand
AGTCATCCGCATGCGTGCAAGTGCGCCTAAAGAACTACGTGCATAGCAATTCTACCATCAACCGAACAAAAACAACATTGGAATGTATATGTTAATGTGTTTGTATGTGTTCTTGTCTTGGCATTAAGCTGCAGACCATTTCTAACATTGAGACCCCAACACAACAAGACTCCGAGACTGTCATGATCGATTTTAACTATGAAAATGAGTTTCTACACATATAGTCGAAGAAACATCAAACAAGTTTAAAATTCTTTCAACGTTCGGTGCGGCAACAATAACAACATCTAATTGGAGAATACAGTGAAAGAAAAAAGGGCACTAATAAACTATAGTCTGGACTATAGAGTATTCTATAATCCGTAGTCTATAATCTGGACTATAGAGTAGTCTATAGTCTGGACTATAGAATAGTCTATACTCTGGAATATAGAATAGTATATAGTTTGGATATAGAATAGTCTATAGTCTGGACTATAGAATAGTCTATAGTCTGGACTATAGAATAGTCTATAGTCTTGACTATGGAATAGTCTATTGTCTTGACTATAGAATAGTCTATAGTCTGGATTATAGAATAGTCTATAGTCTGGACTATAGAATAGTCTATAGTCTGGACTATAGAATAGTCTATAGTCTGGACTATAGAATAGTCTATAGTCTGGACTATGGAATAGTCTACAGTCTGGTCTATAGTCTGGACTATAGAATAGTCTGTAGTATGAATAGTCTATAGCCTGGACTATAGAATAGTCTGTAGTCTGGACTATAGAATAGTCTATAGTCTGGACTATAAAATATTCTATAGTCTGGACTATAGAATAGTTTATAGTCTGAACTATAGAGTAGTCTATAGTCTGGACTATAGAATAGTAGTCTTTATAGAATTTACTATAGAATAATCTATAGTCTGGACTATAGAATAGTCTATAGTCTGGACTGTAGAATAGTCTATAGTCTTGACTATGGAATAGTCTATTGTCTTGACTATAGAATAGTCTATAGTCTGGATTATAGAATAGTCTATAGTCTGGACTATAGAATAGTCTATAGTCTGGACTATAGAATAGTCTATAGTCTGGACTATAGAATAGTCTATAGTCTGGACTATAGAATAGTCTATAGTCTGGACTATAGAATAGTCTATAGTCTGGACTATAGAATAGTCTATAGTCTGGACTATAGAATAGTCTATAGTCTGGACTATAGAATGGTCTGTAGTCTGAATAGTTTATAGCCTGGACTATAGAATAATCTATAGTCTGGACTATAGAATAGTCTATAGTCTGAACTATAGAATTTTCTATAGTCTGGACTATAGAATAGTATATAGTCTGAACTATAGAGTAGTCTATAGTCTGGACTATAGAATAGTCTATAGTCCGGACTATAGAATAGTCTATAGTCTGGACTATAGAATAGTCTATAGTCTGGACTATAGAATAGTCTATAGTCTGGACTATAGAATAGTAGTCTTTTTAGTATTTACTATAGAATAATCTATAGTCTGGACTATAGAATAGTCTATAGCCTGGACTATGGAATAGTCTATAGTCTTGACTATGGAATAGTCTATTGTCTTGACTATAGAATAGTCTATAGTCTGGATTATAGAATAGTCTATAGTCTGGACTATAGAATACTCTATAGTCTTAACTATAGAGTAGTCTATAGTCTGGACTAAAGAATAGTCTATAGTCTGGACTGTGGAATAGTCTATAGTCTGGACTATAGAATAGTCTATAGTCTGGACTATAGAATAGTCTATAGTCTGGACTATACAATAGTCTATAGTCTGGACAATAGAATAGTCTACAGTCTGGACTATACAATAGTCTATAGTCTGGACTATACAACAGTCTATAGTCTGGACTATAGAATAGTCTACAGTCTGAACTATAGAATAGCCTATAGTCTGAACTATAAATTAGTCTATAGTCTGGACTATAGACTATTTTTTGAACTATAGAATAGTCTATAGTCTGAACTATAGAATAGTCTATAGTCTGAACTATACAATAGTCTATAGTCTGAACTATACAATAGTCTATAGTCTGGACTATAGAATAGTGTATAGTCTGGACTATAGAATAGTCTAGTCTGGAGTATAGAGTCGTGAGGAGTATAGAATAGTCTATTGTGTGGACTATAGAGTCCTCTATAGTCTGGACTATAGACTAGTCTATAGTCTGGACTATAGAGTAGTCTATAGTCTGGACTATAGAGTAGTATATAGTCTGGACTATAGAGTAGTCTTTAATCTGGACTATATAGTAGTCTATAGTCTGGACTGTAGAGTAGTCTATAGTAGTAGTCTAAAGTCTGGACTATAGAATAGTCTATAGTCTGGTCTGTAGAGTAGTCTATAGTCTGGTCTGTAGAGTAGTCTATAGTCTGTTCTGTAGAGTAGTCTATAGTCTGGTCTGTAGAGTAGTCTATAGCCTGGTCTGTAGAGTAGTCTATAGTCTGGTCTGTAGAGTAGTCTATAGTCTGGTCTGTAGAGTAGTCTATAGTCTGGTCTGTAGAGTAGTCTATAGTCTGGACTATAGAATAGTTTATAGTCTGGACTATAGAGTAGTCTATAGTCTGGACTGTAGAGTAGTCTATAGTCTGGATTATATAGTAGTCTATAGTCTGGACTATAGAGTAGTCTATAGTCTGGACTATAGTGTAGACTATAATCTAAACTTTCAATTTATTTTTCTCTGTGTTTTCAGCAAATTTGTTCCCTTTTTTCTGTGTTCATCTCTGGGTATGAGTCAACAAGTTGGTAATCAATAGCTCATGTTGTTAAATAATATATATGCCCAAGATATACATGTTGTACACTTTATGTATTTCGCTGGCCATTTCAGTTATATTAAACAGGTAGATCAAACGTTTATGGTGCCTTTAGCTTGTGGTTTATATATATTTTTCTAAAAAAGGGTTGTTTTATTGTACTTTTTTTTTTCAAAACTATTAATAAGCTAAATAATGAATCGAAGTCTTTGAAATGGTAGGAAAAAGTCGTTAACGAAAAAAAATCTTATGTAAATTAAGGGTTTTTTTGAAAGAAATATTAAATGATTTTAAATTAAACTATTGATTTGTGTAGCTTCAAGTGTCGTTAAAGAGATTTTCATATTAATATAACAATTTATGAGGGGAACAGATTTAATCAGAAATAACAATAGAGTAGATTTAAATTAGTAACAGCTTTTGTAATAGAAAATCTTTGAATGATGGTAAATAGTCAAAGTTTGATAAGAAATATTAATGATAAAAGAAGATGATGACTCACCATAGTTTTATTTAATCTAGTCAGACTAGAGTTTAAGCTACTCGATCTATAGTTTAAACGTTTCTAGTCACAGAATTGTTTAACTATATCCTTGTTAGATTTAAGTTCTTTCAGCTTTAATCGTGGTTTTATTGTAAATCCAATTCTAGATTTCATTGAAGTTCTAATCAGGCTAAGTTTAGCTTTTGTTGTGCTTCTAGCTGATGTCCACCTTAATTTGTTAATATCTCTTCCTAAAAACATTAATATTATTGTTATTTATTATCAATCCTTGTTCTAGTTGAAATATGCTTTAAGTTACATTTAAAATCTTTTTGTTTTTAATTTCAAATATATTTTTTATATTATTTATTATTGCAAATTATAAAGTTTATTCTTTTTTTTTAAAGAAAATCATAAATCATTAATTAATACACATTTATAATTTCAATTAATTTAATATCTCATTTTTATAACTATAATTTGTATTTTCAGTTAATTTAAACAAAAGTTATTATACTTATTTTAAATAATTTATTTGGTACCTTTGGCACTGACTTATGAATCTAAATTAAACAACAGATATTAATATGCGAATGGAAAAAAATATTATAAATAAAATAATTAAAGAAAATTTTACTTCAATTAGATATTTAAAACAAAATACACAGGATTTTAAAAAACAAATTATAATTAAAGTTTAAAAATCTACTCAGACTAGAGATCAATCTACTCTAGTCAGACTAAATATAGATTAATCTACTCTAGTAAAACTAGATTTTCATCTACTCTAACCAGACTGGAAATGTATCTAAACCAATTAGTCTAGAGTTCAGTATACTCTGGTCAGACTAGAGTTCAATCTTCTCTAGTCAGACTAGAGTTTGATCTACTCCAGTCAGTCTTCAGTTTGGTTTAATCTAGTCACACTTGAGTTTAATCTACTCTAGTCAAATTAAAGATGAATCAGTCTAGTCAAACAAAAATTAAATCTTAAGAAAACTCTCTACAGAAAAGACACTTTTCTATAGAAAACTATCTAAAGAAAAGACTTTCTACAGAAAATAGTGTAAAGAAGACACTTTTCTTTTCTCTAGAAAATTTTTCTTTTCTATAGAAAATTATCTAAAGAAGACACTTCTCTATAGAAAATTATGTAAAGAATACACTTTTCCATAGAAAATTGTGTAAAAAAGACACTTTTCTATAGAAAATTGTCAAAAGAAGACTGTTTTCTATAGAAAATTGGCAAAAGAAGACTCTTTTCTATAGAAAAGTATCTAAAGAAGAGACTTTCTACAGAAAATATTGTAAAGAAGACACCTTTCTGTAGAAAATTGTCTAAAGAAGACACTTTTCTATAGAAGATTCTTTTCTATAGAAAATTGTCTAAAGAAGACACTTTTCGATAGAAAATTATCTAATGAACACACTTCTGTTTATAAAAGACACTTTTCTATAGAAAATTGTTTATAAAACAGCTTTTCTACAGAAAATTGTCTAAAGAAGACACTTTCACAGAGAAAATTGTTTAGAAAAGACACTTTTCTATAGAAAATTGTCTAAAAAAAAAACGTTTCTATAGAAAATTTTTCAAATTGTAAAGAACACATTTTCCTGTAGAGAATTGTGTAAAGAAGACACTTTTCCATAGAAATTTGTGTAATGAAGACACTTTTCTATAGAAAATTGTTTAAAGAAGACACTTTTCTATAGAAAATTGTTTAAAGAATACACTTTTCTATAGAAAATTGTTCAAAGAAAACACTTTGTTATAGAAAATTGTCTAAAAAAGAAACTTTTCTATAGAAAATTGTTCAAAGAAAACACTTTACTATAGAAAATTGCCTAAAGAAGACACTTTTCTATAGAAAACTGCCTAAAGAAGACACTTTTCTATAGAAAATATTATAAAGCAGAAACTTTTCTATAGAAAATTGTCTAAAGAAGACATTTTTTTATAGAAAACTGACTAAAAAATATATTTTTTTTATAGAAAATTGTCTAAAGAATACACTTTTCTATAGAAAATTGTCCAAAGAAGATACTTCCCTATAGAAACTTGTCTAAAGAAGATAATTTTCTATAGAAAATCCTGTAAAGAAGACACTTTTCTATAGAAAAGTGCTTAAGCAAGACATTTTTCAATAGAAAATTGTCTAAAGAAGACACTTTTCTATAGAAAATTGCTTAAAGACACTTTTCTTTAGAAAATTGTTTAAAGAAGACACTTTTCTATAGAAAACTGTCTAAAGAAGACAATTTTGTACAGAAAACTGTCCAAAGATAACAATTTTCTATAGAAAACTGTCTAAAGAAGACAATTTTTTATAGAAAATTGTGTGAAACAGAAGCTTTTCTATGAAAAATTGTCAAAAAAGATGCTTTTCTATAGAAAATTGTCTAAAGAAACTTTTCTATAGAAAACTTTATAAAGAAGACAATTCCCTACAGAAAATTGTGTAAAGCAGAAGCTTTTCTATAGAAAATTATCAAAAGAAGACACTTTTCTATAGAAAATTGTCTAAAGAAGAAACATTTCTATAGAAAATTCTGTAAAGAAGACACTTTTCTATAGAAAATTGTGTAAAGAAGACAATTTTCTGTAGAAAATTGTGTAAAGAAGACACTTCTGTATAGAAAATTGTGTAAAGAAGACACTTTTCTATAGAAAATTGTGTAAAGAAGAACATTTCTATAGGAAATTGTCAAAAGAAGACACTTTTCTATAGAAAATTGTGTAAAGAACACACTTCTATAGAAAATTTTTAAAGACGACACTTTTCTCTAGAAAATTCTTTAAAGAAGACACTTTTCTATTGAAAATTGTCTAAAAAAGAAACTTCTATAGAAAATTGTTCAAAGAAAATACTTTACTATAGAAAATTGCCTAAAGACTCTCTTCTATAGAAAACTGTCTAAAGAAGACACTTTTCTATAGAAAATAGGGTAAAGCAGAAGCTTTTCTATAGAAAATTGTCTAAAGAAGAAACTTTTCTATAGAAAATTTTTTAACACTTTACTATTGAAAATTGTCTAAAGAAAACACTTTTTTATAGAAAATTGTCCAAAGAAGAAACTTTTCTATAGAAACTTGTCTAAAGAAGATACTTTTCTATAGAAAATTATGTAAAGAAGACACTTTTTCTGTAGGAAATTGTGTAAATAAGACACTTTTCTATAGAAAATTGTCTAAAGAAGAAACTCTTCTATAGAAATTGTAAAAAAACACTTTTCTATAGAAAATTGTCTATAGAATACACTTTACTATAGAAAATTGTCTATAGAGTACACTTTACTATAGAAAATTGTCAAAAGAATACACATTTCTATAAAAAATTGTTTAAAGAAGAAGCTTTTCTAATGGAAATTGTCTTAAGAATACACTTTTCTCTACAAAATTGTCAAAAGAAGACACTTTACTATAGAAAGTTGTCAAAAGAATACACTTTTCTATAGAAAATACACTTTATTATAGAAAATTGTCAAAAGAATACACTTTTCTATAAAAAATTTTCTAAAGAAGACACATTTCTATAGAAAATTGTTTTCAGAAAACACTTTTCTAGTTAGCTGGTTTTTTATAGATAAATTTCTAAACAATCTGAACTAAAGATTTCAATAATTCACACTTCTGTCTATAAAATTAAAACAAATTCAACAAATAATAGCATACTTTTAGGCTTAAAATTAAAAAAATATAAAAAATAAACTTGAGACAAGTTAAACAATTTAAAATTTCAAACTGATCGTTTAAATAAAATTAAAAAAATGAATATGCAATTTAATTTTAATAAATTGTAACATTAATTTGTTAACAATTTCTAAAAAGAGCATTTTTTATACTGTAAGTATTTTTATATATATTTTTTTTTATAATGTAATCTGTTGTAACATGTAATTTCTAAACTCGGTAGTATATAGTTTTGATGTATTTTTTTATGTTTTAATTTTTTTTTTTTGTATTTTTTTATAGCAAGGAACCTCTGGTCTTTTATTATTACTTTAATGTTGTCTCTAAGTTTTGCTTATTTTGCACAAAAATATTATTTTGTTTAATATATTTTCTATAATTATTGTTTTATTTTGTTTATTAGTTGTAAGGAATACTTTGCTGTTTTATACTTTTTTTCTTTTTAATTAATTTTTATAATATTATTGTAGTTATAGTTAAATATTATTTATAGGATGATGAGATGAGATTGGGAGGGAAGGGGCTAATTTATTTTAGTTCGCTTTTAAGTACGAATTGCATTTAGATTTAGGGATTATCCTGATTATATGAATGTGAAGAAGACCTTTGGCCAGTAGGAGTAGAATGTGTTTGTTGCTGCTGCTGCTGCTGTTCAGCATCATTATCATCATCACTAGAATCGTGTATATTGCGTAAAGTTAAAGCATGAAAATCATTTAAAGTTTGTTCAAATAAATCTATAGTGGGCTGATCAGCGGTAGCTATAACACGTTGTGTAGCGCCCAGTAAGTCTTCAGCAGCTCCCAGTAATTCACGGCTACCTCTTTCACGTGAAATATTTACACCACCACCATTAGTACTATTGCTTGATAATAAATTTAAACCATTAGCAGCTGTATTGCTGTTCGCCGTGACAGGTATTGCATTTGAATAAGTGTTAAGATGTGCTAAATCATTTACATTAGCCTCACTATTGGATGAATTTAAAGAAGTTTCTGGCTGGTTTAGTGTATGATGAAGATGATTTTGATAGGCATTGGCTGAAGTGGAGGGCGTATTATTACTGTTCGAACGTGTTAGTTCATCAGCATGGGCGAGTGTTGATCCAATTATATCACTGGCTATACGTAGGGCAGCATCTGTGGCAGCAGCTGTCGATACAAACTCACTGGGATTACCAAGTTCAATGACATAACCTCCCAAACCACCATAGGGTAAACGCAAACGTCCCTGAGCATTGGGTGAAGCTGGATCGTTGGAGCCGTGTGTACGTAATATGGGATTGTCGGGATTTTCCAAGTCTGCCTCATGTAGCAATTCGCCACTACGATATCTAAAAGAGATGCAGAAGTAGTAAGTATATAAATAGATAAATTTGTTCTATTCAGACATTAATCTACTCTAGTCAGACCAGATTTGAATATACTAGACTAGAGTTTAATCTAAACCAGTCAGACGTGAAATGAATCAACTCTTGTCTGGCAAGAGTTTAAACTTCTCTATAGAAAATTGTTTACAGCAGACACTTTTCTATAGAAAACTGTTTAAAGAAGACACTTTTTTATAGAAAAATGTTTAAAGAAGACATTTTTTTATAGAAAACTGTTTAAACAAGACACTTTTCTATATAAAACTATTTAAAGAAGACACTTTTCTATAGAAAACTGTTTAAAGAAGACACTTTTCTATAGAAAACTGTTTAAAGAAGACACTTTTCTATAGAAAACTGTTTAAACAAGACACTTTTCTATAGAATATTGTTACAAGAAGACACTTTTCTATAGAAAACTGTTTAAAGAAGGCACGTTTCTATGGAAAACCGTTTACAGAAGACACTTTTCTATAAAGAACTATTTCTATTTTCTATAGAAAACTGTTTAAAGAAGACACTTCTATAGAAAACTGTTTAAAGAAGACACTTTTCTATAGAGAACTGTTTAGAGGAGACACTTTTCTATAGAAAACTGTTTAACGAAGACATTTTTCTATAGAAAACTGTTTAAAGAAGACATTTTTCTATAGAAAACTGTTTAACGAAGACACTTTTCTATAGAAAACTGTTTAAAGAAGACACTTTTCTATAGAAAATTTTTTAAAGAAGACACTTTTCTATAGAAAACTGATTAAAGAAGACACTTTTCTATAGAAAACTGTTTAAAGAAGACACTTTTCTATAGAAAACTGTTTAAATAAGACACTTTTCTATAGAAAACTGTTTAAAGAAGACACTTTACTATAGAAAACTGTTTAAACAAGACACTTTTCTATAGAAAACTATTTAAAGAAGACACTTTTCTATAGAAAACTGTTTAAAGAAGACACTTTTCTATAGAAAACTGTTTAAAGAAGACACTTTTCTATAGAAAACTGTTTAAAGAAGACACTTCTATAGAAAACTGTTTAAAGAAAACACTTTTCTATAGAAAAGTGTTTGAAGAAGACACTTTTCTACAGAAAATTGTTTAAAGAAGACACTTTTCTATAGAAAACTGTTAAGAGAAGACACTTTTCTATAGAAAACTGTTTAAAAAAGACATTTTAATATAGAAAACTGTTTAAAGAAGACACTTTTCTATAGAAAACTGTTTAAAGAAGACATTTTTCTATAGAAAAGTGTTTAAAGAAGACACTTTACTATAGAAAACTGTTTAAAGAAGACACTTTTCTATAGAAAACTGTTTAAAGAAGACACTTTTCTATAGAAAACTGTTTAAAGAAGACACTTTTCTATAGAAAACTGTTTAAACAAGACACTTTTCTATAGAATATTGTTACAAGAAGACACTTTTCTATAGAAAACTGTTTAAAGAAGGCACGTTTCTATGAAAAACCGTTTACAGAAGACACTTTTCTATAAAGAACTATTTAAAAAAGACACTTCTCTATAGAAAACTGTTTAAAGATGACACTTTTCTATATAAAACAGTTTACAGAAGACACTTTTCTATAGAAAACTGTTTAAAGAAGACACTTTTCTATAGAAAACTATTTAAAGAAGACACTTTTCTATAGAAAACTGTTTAAAGAAGACACTTCTATAGAAAACTGTTTAAAGAAGACACTTTGCTATAGAGAACTGTTTAGAGGAGACACTTTTCTATAGAAAACTGTTTAACGAAGACATTTTTCTATAGAAAACTGTTTAAAGAAGACATTTTTCTATAGAAAACTGTTTAAAGAAGACACTTTTCTATAGAAAACTGTTTAAAGAAGACACTTTTCTATAGAAAATTTTTTAAAGAAGACACTTTTCTATAGAAAACTGATTAAAGAAGACACTTTTCTATAGAAAACTGTTTAAAGAAGACACTTTTCTATAGAAAACTGTTTAAAGAAGACACTTTTCTATAGAAAACTGTTTAAAGAAGACACTTTACTATAGAAAACTGTTTAAACAAGACACTTTTCTATAGAAAACTATTTAAAGAAGACACTTTTCTATAGAAAACTGTTTAAAGAAGACACTTTTCTATAGAAAACTGTTTAAAGAAGACACTTTTCTATAGAAAACTGTTTAAAGAAGACACTTCTATAGAAAACTGTTTAAAGAAGACACTTTTCTATAGAAAAGTGTTTGAAGAAGACACTTTTCTACAGAAAATTGTTTAAAGAAGACACTTTTCTATAGAAAACTGTTAAGAGAAGACACTTTTCTATAGAAAACTGTTTAAAAAAGACATTTTAATATAGAAAACTGTTTAAAGAAGACACTTTTCTATAGAAAACTGTTTAAAGAAGACATTTTTCTATAGAAAAGTGTTTAAAGAAGACACTTTACTATAGAAAACTGTTTAAAGAAGACACTTTTCTATAGAAAACTTTTTAAAGACAATTTTCTATAGAAAACTGTTTAAACAAGACACTTTTCTATAGAAAACTGTTTAAAGAAGACACTTTTCTATAGAAAACTTTTTAAAAAATACACTTTTCTATAGAAAACTCTTTCAAGAAGACACTTTTCTATAGAAAACTGTTTAAAGAAGACACTTTTCTAAAGAAAACTATTTAAAGAAGAGACTTTATTATAGAAAACTGTTTAAACCAGACACTTTTCTATAGAAAACTGTTTAAACAAGACACTTCTCTATAGAAAACTGTTTAAAAAAGACACTTTTTTATAGAAAACTGTTTAAACAAGACACTTTTCTACAGAAAATTATCAAACAAAGAAACTTTTTTTATAAAACTATTGAATGAAGAAACTTTTCTATAGTAAAATGTCTAATAAAGATTAATTTCTTTCTAGAGAAAACACTCACCTATTCTGTCGACTCTGATAGACTTGGGCAGCAAAATTGGAATCAGTTGTTACCGTATTACCCTCAATGCGTAGACCAGCTACACCTTTTTTGGGTATTGTTGCTAAATCACGTTTAACACGACGACAACGAGCCGGTTCATTTTGTCGCTGTTGTATCATGGCATCAAAATCAACAATATAAACATAACCAGCTACCAGAATAGTGCAAGAACGTTCACCTTTTTGAAGGCCTCTTCCAGATCTTGGCTAGTACGATCATCATATTGCCACCAACCTTAAAGAGAAGTAATTGAGATGTAAAGAAGACACAAACAGCAATATAGAGAAAAGGAATATGTAACCTACTTAGTTAAGTTTTTAAAGAAAACAAATATGGATATTTTTTATAGTTGTTAAACAAAATATGGCAAATAAGTTTATAAGTTTTATTAAAATAAGAAAATGACTAAAACTAGTATTTGGGGTAATAAAAAAAGCATGCAATACATTTGGAATTTTGTTCTTTTTCCTGAAAATATTTATAAATACGTAACGAAAGTATTTATTAAGGAGTAATTAAGATTTTCAAACATTAAAGCTGAATTATGTTTTATAAGGATAAAAATGTTCTTTATAAATAGCTTAACTATTTATTGTTTAAATATACAAGTTAATTGGAATTATCTGTTTTTTGGCCATAAGATCTCTTTCTACGATTCCTTTTGGTAGACAATAGACCGGCCACACCTTTGGCCGGTAAACCTTTAGCTCTACAGATTTTACGTTTTCTATACGGCATAGATTGTGGATATTGTACCATATTTTGAAAATCCACTGTATAAATATTGCCACATATTTGTATATCATAAGTAATAGGTTTAGTTAGATCATTGCCATCATTAAAAACATTCGCCTCCCCTTCTTTATCATCATCATTATCATCATCGCTATCGTTTTCAATTCTCATATCAATTCTATTACCATCTTTATCAAAGCTTTTAACTTCCTCTTTTTTCATCATTTTTTGTGGCACCTGAAGTTGTGTTTTACATAAATTTTGAAAGGCTTCTTCAATTTCATTGGCATTACGTTTTTCATATGCCCACCAGCCACCTAAATGAAGGGGAGGGAGTAGGTAGTTAGATGGGCATCAGCAAAATTTATACAAATTTAACATTAAGTTAAGTAATACAAAGACAATACAGAGAGAGAAAGAATGTTTGTGTGTTTCGAAACTACTAACTAATGGTTAAAAGTGTAATTTAGGGAAAGGTACAAAAAAGGTATAGGATACAGGGAAAATTATTAAGGAATTTCGAATACAAAAAGAACCATACCATTACGTCCTTCATAAAACCATTGATAACCATCATCTGTGGCTTTTGTTGTGCAAATATCTTCTATGCCATTAACTAGTTGTGGATGATCTAGAAAT